>NC_133326.1:15929758-15962323 GCF_042186555.1 Aquarana catesbeiana
TGACACCAATGATGTGGCACTATTCTTCCCACTGACACCAATGATGGGGCACTATTCCTTCCACTGACACCAATGATGGGGCACTATTCCTCCCACTGACACCAATGATGGGGCACTATTCCTCCCACTGACACCAATGATGGGGCACTATTCCTTCCACTGACACCAATGATGGGACACTATTCCTCCCACTGACACCAATGATGGGGCACTATTCCTCCCACTGACACCAATGATGGGGCACTATTCCTCCCACTGACACCAATGATGGGACACTATTCCTCCCACTGACACCAATGATGGGACACTATTCTTCCCACTGATACCAAGTATTGGGGCACTATTCCTCCCACTGACACCAATGATGGGGCACTATTCTTCCCATACCAAGTATTGGGGCACTATTCCTCCCACTGACACCAATGATGAGGCACTATTCCTCCCACTGACACCAATGATGGGACACTATTCCTCCCACTGATACCAATGATGGGGCACTATTCCTCTCACTGACACCAATGATGGGGCACTATTCTTCCCACTGATACCAAGTATTGGGGCACTATTCCTCCCACTGACACCAATGATGGGGCACTATTCCTCCCACTGACACCAATGATGGGGCACTATTCCTCCCACCGATACCAATGAAGGGGCACTATTCCTCCCACTGACACCAATGATGGGGCACTATTCCTCTCACTGAAACCAACAATTAGGCGCTACTCCTCCCCCTAATACTGAAGATAAGGCATTGTTCACTACCACTGGCCACAGTTCAGCCCCTCTAAGGTCTGGGGGACAGCAAACTGGCCCTTTGTTTGGACATTTGGGAGACCCCTGCACTATACGAGTTGCAGCTGGTCCCTGATGAACGAGCCAAATTTCACCAGTTGGGTGGCTGTTTACCTCCCCCTAGCAGGCATCCTTCGAGTGAAAAAATTGTTGTAAAACAGTAGCTGCAGCAAAGCAGATGCAACCACTGTTTGGGGATCATACAATAGCCCAACAGGAAGGTATTCCTAAAAATGTATGGCCAGCTTTGGGCCTCATTCACACCAGCAATGTCAAACCTGTGGTTGTATGCATTTAGAATAAGTAATGGCAATAATGCATATACAAGCAGGCAAGGAATTTTCAATGTTACCATTGCAATTTAGTGTTAACCTGTGTTTGGAAGAAAATGTAATTTTGTGCATCTAGGATCTGACTAGAAACTCTGAATGCATTTAAATGTGTCTAAACCGGCTTTAAAGAAGAATTCCAGGTATGGATACTTTTACATTGTTTCAGCTTTGACCAACGTAACTATGTAAATATCATACAGGTGGGATCCCTCACAGGAAAGTCAATTTCATTGCAGGCTGCATCAGCAGTATGGTAGCCCTCAAAGGGACAGTTGTACCTGGGGTGCGCTACATACAGAGTGAAGGGTGCAGGGTTCAGGCGCGCAGGGTTCAGGAGCGCGCAGGGTTCAGGACTATGCTACGTAAGAAGTGCAGAGTTCAGGAGTGCACAGTGTAAAGAGTGCAGGGATCAGGGGTGCGTTACGCACAGCGTGCAAAGTTCAGGCATGCACTATTCACAGATGCAGAGTTCGGTTCAGGGGTGTACTATTCAGATGCAGAAATCAGTTCAGGGGTGTACAATGTACAGAGTGCAGGTTTTAGGAGTGCGCTATGCACAGTGTGCAACCTCAACCCCACTGCCTCCAAAGCTTCCTCATATCTCTCCCCTACCTTGTATCACTGTAGTACCTCCCTGTGTACAGGTGCCAATCGGAGAATGCATTGAATTTTCTCAGTCAATGCAAAGCGTTCTCCGATTGGATGAGGGGGTGAAGCAAGTGGCAATGTCATGCTCTCCACCTAATCCACTCAGAGAACACTTTGCATTCATTGAGAAAATGCAATGCATTCTCTGAATGGCGCCCGTGCCGAAGCTAGTGGAGAATTGGACTGAAATTCTTCTTTAAAGCAGTAACATCTAAATGCAGGAAAATATGATCTGGGAAGCAAAAAGTTGTTTATACAGGTTGTTTAGCATATCTGTGGCTCATTTAGATATACAAGTAACACAATTACTATAGTACGCTTTCTTCTTTTTGGAGATCATAACTAGTTAAAGTAGAACTATAGGCAACAGAATATGGGAGAGTTTTAACCCCTGTAAGTTTATTTTTGCCATTTTAGTCCCATTGAGGAGATTTACCTTAACTACCTGTCCCATAGCCAAACAGGAAGTAAGAGGAAATCCAAGAAAATTAAGGGAATCTCTTGGCCCCCCCCCAGGTCACCAGAACTAGTGTGCCCATTGGAAGATTTCCATTGGGATTACTGTTCTGGGGACAACCCAAAATTTGGGATTTTCTTTTACTTTCACTTTTAATAATAATGGTAAACGGGACAAATAGAGAGGCTGACGCTCCTTAACGGGCGCACAGACAGCAATAAACACTGACAGGGGTTCTAATTCCTTTCCACTTGGTCCAAAACTAAAAAAAAAAACTAAAAAAAATATAAAATAAAATTGCCTTTAGTTATACTTTAGGCTCTATCTAAAAACAGGAGAAAATACACATTTAAACTGGGCATGTATCTACACTTGTGTTATGCATATAATCTACTGTAGCTCATTACTTCTTAATTTGCCCCATCATGTCCAATTCAAAAAAATGATAAAATTATAATTTAAAAAATATATAAATGATATAAATTTATATGGCAAAACAGTATTTGAAGGAACGTTCAGCATATCACGCCTGCATGCAAAAGAAATATAATTTGAATATTCTAGTATACAGTATATTCATGTGAGGCTTATTGCCGTATCCTGTTCATCCCACAAAAGATTTTAATTTTTTTTTTTTTTTTTTTTTTTTAAGAAGAATTCATAGACAGAAGTCTGAGTTCAGCCACCAGGTAAAAGTTATTTACACTTTTAAGGAATATTTACCTGAACTAATATTCTTGGTCTTTGAGGAGAAGGAAATGGAACTTTATGCATAAAGTGGGAGATGTGTCTGGATGAAGGAGGGAAAATATAAAATGATCAAGCAAGCATCAAATACATAACAACAAGTTGAAGATATTGTTAAAAAAAAAAAAAAAAAAAAAAAAAAAAAAACATAACTGGACTGTCCATTCCAGAATGTGGCCATGGATCCCAAGAATCTTACCAGGGTGGATCGAAATCCGAACCCAGGAGAGGCCTGTTTATTCCATATCACAAGTAGCGATCAAAATACAAGACTTCACTTAGTATTTACCTTTTGAAGGTGAAGCAAGGGCCTGCATTCCTCTCCTGTGGAAGCAGAATACCCCATAACTACAAACAACTGTGGTGCTCAAAAATGCCTGGCGTCCTCCAAATGGAAGATCTAATCTTGGACTCTACACAACTAGAGGGAAGAATCAGGCTGACTTGGAAGCCCTGGCCACGCTTCCAAAACCACTGACCCCTACTTAGAAGCTATGCACCAAAGTCCCCTATCCAAAGAACATAGTATGATAGCTTGGCTACAAGCTACAACCAAACAGTTCCACCTGCACTGCTTGGTGTTACATAGTTAGGTTGAAAAGAAGACACAAGTCCATCCAGTTCAACCAAAAAATAAAAAAATAAAAAAAAATCATACAATTCTATACCCACAGTTGATCCAGAGGAAGACGAAAAAACCCTCAGAAAGCCTGATCTAATTTGCTACAGCAGGGGAAAAAATTCCTTCCTGATCCCAGAGAGGCAATCGGATTTTCCCTGGATCAAATTTACCTATAAATATTAGTACCCAGTTATATTCTGTACATTTAGGAAAGAATCCAGGCCTTTCTTAAAGCAATCTACTACTGAGCTGGCCAGAACCACCTCTGAAAGGATTCCACATTTTCACAGCTCTTACTATGAAGAAACCTTTCTGTATTTGGAGATGCAATCTCTTTTCCTCTAGACGTAAAGAGTGTCCCCTTGTCCTCAGTGTTGACCGAAAAGTGAATAACACCAAGTTCACTATATGGACCCCTTATATATTTATATATGGTGATCATATCCCTCCTTAATCTCCTCTTCTCAAGAGAGAATAAATTCAGTTCCTCTAATCTTTCCTCATAGCTGAGCTCCTCCATGCCTCTTATCAGTTTGGTTGCCCTTCTCTGCACTTTCTCCAGTTTCCCGATATCCTTTTTGAGAACTGGTGCCCAAAAGTGAACTGCATATTCCAGATGAGGTCTTACTAATGAGGGGGGCAAAATGATATCTCTCTCTCTGGAGTCCATACCTTTCCTAATACAGGAAAGGACTTTGCTCGCTTTGGAAACCGCAGCTTGGCATTCCATGCTATTATTGAGCTTATGATCTACCAAAACCCCCAGATCCTTCTCCACCATTGATTCCCCCAGTACTCCCCCTAATATGTATTTTGAACCATGACCCATCTCAAGGGCTGTTCCTCCTTTCCCCTCCCGGTTTTACTCATGACCCCCTCCAGTAGAAAACCAGCTAATCCAGGTGCATCAAACTCAATTTCATTGTGGGCTGCATCAGCATTATGGTTGCCCTCAAAGAGCTGGTTGTGTCTAAGACTATATGAATGTATCTAGGTCTTTTTTTCCCCTCAGAGAATAGGTGAGCTTAACCATGCCCTGCCCATTACAAGAGTCATACTACCTAGGAAACATTCCAAGGTCACACATAGTGGAATCCTATGGAATCAGAGCGGTTATCTCAGGGCCCAATTATCTACCTACTTCATGTCATACAAAGCTCTTATAGTATTCTGAATTGTTGGTTCATAGTCCCAATATTATCTGTTATTCTTTGCTCAATATTGGAAATAGTCACCCGAATTTCATGTATACACTCAAATTGACAGCAGTTGTGACTAAATGCGTAGGGCGGAGCCGACTTATTCAAAGTCATCAAGCTCCCGATTCCCAGAAGCGTTTCACACCAGTCCCGGGCTATAATTTTTTTATACATATGTACATCTGAAGACTTTGCGAGTATCATTTATTTTAATAAATCATCAGTTGTCACGGATTCACGCTATGTGATCTCCCGGTTCTCTTTTTACTATTACGGCCATGATTGTTACCATGGACTGAAGGATGTCGGAGCGCATAGATTCCATCCTCCAGCAGAGTAATATGCTTTTCTGTGAACACAGGCACATGTTGACTTCCTATAAAATTTGGATGTCAAACCCATCTGGTAAGCGTATTATGGAGTAGATGGTGAAGGTACACTAAAGTGGTTTCCCTATTCATTTCAATTTCCAAGCATGGGCTTATGTGAATGTAGCTTTGCTGCTTTTGAAGGGGCCTCATTCTCACAACTATTCACTTGGCATTACAGTTTGGAAAATCATATTTGGACTTCACTGGTTGGACACTGTATAGCAATTTTTCTTTTTTGTATATACACTATATTACCAAAAGTATTGGGACGCCTGCCTTTACACGCACATGAACTTTATTTGCATCCCAGTCCGTAGGGTTCAATATTGCGTTGGCCCACCCTTTGCAGCTATAACAGCTTCAGCTCCTCTGGGTCCTTGTGGTCCACAAGCTTTAGGAGTGCGTCTATGGCAGTGGTTCTCAACCTCAGTCCTCACGTACCCCCCCAACAGGCCAGGTTTTGAGAATTTCTCTTAGATAAAATAGCTGTCCAAAATACAGATTTAAAGCACCCGTGCAAGATAAAAGGAAAACCTGAAAACATGGCCTGTTGGGGTACTTGAGGACAGGGATGGGAACCACTGGTCTATGGGAATGTTTGACCTTTCCTCCAGAAGCACATTTGTGAGGTCAGGCACTGATGTTGGATAAGAAGGCCAGGCTCACAGTTTCCGCTCTAATTCATCCCAAATGTGTTCTATCGGGTTGAGGTCAGGACTCTGGGCAGGTCAGTCAAGTTCCTCTACCCCAAACTCGCTCATCCATGTCTTTATGGACCTTGCTTTGTGCACTGGTGCGCAGACACGTTGGTACAGGAAGCGGCCATCTCCAAACTGTTCCTACAAAGTTGGGAGCATGAAATTGTCCAAAATGTCTTGGTATGCTGACACCTTAAGAGTTCCCTTCACTGGAACTAAGGGGCCAACCCCTGGGAAAACAACCCCACATCATAATCCTCCTTCCACCAAACAATCTGGACCTGTGCACAAAGCAAGGTCCTATCAGGGTTGGGCTCAGCCCTTCCTTCTCTGAGCTGGCCGCTCAGCTGTCGGCTAAGTGCCAGCTCCCATCTCTCCACAGGTACTCAGCTGTTGATGATATCCTGCTCGTCAGTCATGCCTACTTAAGCCGTCCAGCCCAGGGGATCTCTGCCTTTGCCTTAGTCAACATCAGAGATGCTCTCCTGCATTCCTGTTAAAAGACTAGCTTGGCTGACATTCCTTCTGGCTCCAGATCCTGCTTGCTGTTTTACTACGCTCATCTCCGCCTCCCTGACGTTTGGCTTGTCTTACTATCCCTTTCGGTTCCTGAACTCTGGCTATGTTTTGACTACGTTTGTTCTATTTACTTGTATTATTAAACAAGTGTGATTTAACTGTACTTCTGTCTCGGTCTGATTTCATGGTTTCTGACAGGTCCATAGAGACATGCATGAGCGAGTTTGGGGTAGAGGAACGTGACTGGCCTGCACAAAGTCCTGACCTCAACCTGATAGAACACCTTTGGGATGAATTAGAGTTGAGACTGCGAGCCAGGCCTTCTCGTCCACCATCAGCGCTTGACCTCACAAATGCGCTTCTGGAAGAATGGTCAAACATTCCCATAGACACACTCCTAAACCTTGTTCCCAGAAGAGTTGAAGCTGTTATAGCTGCAAAGGGCGGCCCAACTCAATATTGAACCCTACGGACTAAGATGCCATTAAAGTTCATGTGCGTGTAAAGGCAGGCGTCCCCCAATACTTTTAGTAATATACTGTGTATGTTGGACTTATGTAGTTCACAGTTTGAAGTATATTATTAGATCGCATTACACATTTAGATACAGTATTTAGTGCTGCACTTATTATTTCTATATACACTCAAATTGTTGGAACTGTGGCAATATAAATAAAAGAATTAAGAAAAAAAAACATAATTGACAGATTGCTAGTCATTCTTTTACTGCTGGAATCGATACATGAGCATCAAGAGTCAACCCTAAAAGACAGTCAACACTACAATGGTTTACAAAGGAGGTCTGAAAGACAATCTGCTCGGAGCGTGCAGTAAGTAATAGCTTGACACTAGATGTCAGAGCGCTGTGGTGTGTTTTTAGGAGTGTGTGTATCCGAGTGAACAGGCAGAACAAGAACTTGTCCGTTAATTATTTATAGCCTCTCACACAGATAACTTACTTTTCTATGGGGAGCACATGGGGTCCAGAGATGGAATAACGGTAGAGGAAAGTGAGAAATTTCTTGAAGGCGTCAAAGAAAGGCCAGTGAGACAGAAGACAGATGCACTTGCTGACATGGATGGTTTTAGAAGCATCCATCTTTCCTTCGCCGTTGGTTACCAGTCCTAACTGCGATTTCTGTTTTTCCGTGAGCTGCTCCGGAGCATACGGCTCATAGAACTGTACAGCGGCTCCGTACACCTACGAGAAGGAAGAGGTCATGTCTGTAAATATGAGAGAAAAGGGATGTGGCTCCTATACAATACATGATGGCATCTTAAGGGGCCTTTTCACTACCTAATTTGGACTCTTCGGTGTAAATATAGGAGGGCATCCCCCAAGCTTGGGCACAGACTTCTAAAACACGATCCATGTCCGACTACTGCTTACCATACTCAGACGCAAGTCCATATATTCGGGCATGATGGTGTCATTACAGCATCAGACAACTGATATAGCCGCTGCACAAACATGTATGACGCTGCAGATCTAACCTGTAAGAGCAATTTTCAATCTTAAAGACTCCCCTCTGCAGGGGTCTCCAAACGTATGAGATTTTACATATAGTCACGGGCACAAAAAATCTATTTTATATATTAAAAGATCTCTTTTACTAGGATCTGTTTTTGAATCAGCATATGATATAGTTCAGAATATAAGCAAGAGAACTCCAGCCCCCTTACTTCGGGTGTCCCCATCAGAATGCCCCCCCTTACTTCGGGTGTCCCCATCAGAATGCCCCCCTTACTTCGGGTGTCCCCATCAGAATCCCCCCCTTACTTCGGGTGTCCCCATCAGAATCCCCCCCTTACTTCGGGTGTCCCCATCAGAATCCCCCCCTTACTTCGGGTGTCCCCATCAGAATCCCCCCCTTACTTCGGGTGTCCCCATCAGAATGCCCCCCTTACTTCGGGTGTCCCCATCAGAATGCCCCCCTTACTTCGGGTGTCCCCATCAGAATGCCCCCCTTACTTCGGGTGTCCCCATCAGAATGCCCCCCTTACTTCGGGTGTCCCCATCAGAATGCCCCCCTTACTTCGGGTGTCCCCATCAGAATGCCCCCCTTACTTCGGGTGTCCCCATCAGAATGCCCCCCTTACTTCGGGTGTCCCCATCAGAATGCCCCCCTTACTTCAGGTGTCCCCTTTAGAATCCCCTCTTTTAAATCAGGGTCCTCACTAGAGCCCTTCTTACACCAGGGTCTCCATCACTGTCCCCTTTACATCAGGGTCACCATCAGAATCCCCCCTTGCATCATGGTCACCATCAGAATCCCCCCTTACTTCAGATGTACCCATCAGAATCCCCCCTTACATCAGGTGTCCCCATCAGAATTCCCTCCTTACATGAGGGTCTCCATCACTGTCCCCTTTACATTAGGGTCACCATCAGCAGAGAGACTTCCTGATCTGGATCCTTATGTGCACATCAGGTGCAGGCCTGGTTAATCTTTGTAGCCCATGGGCCATAGTAGTTTGGAGACGACCCCCCCCAACTATACAGAGACATTTCTAACCAGATAAAGGTTGAAGTAGACAATCTTTCAAGAGACTATCCACATGATATCTACACCAGACTGCCCTCAGGCTTTTTGTCACATGTTGTGCAACGTATATGAACAGACTGCGTTCCTATTCAGATACTTTTCGGTGTTCACGGCACAAACACCACACAGAAGTGCAGGCAGAGAGACAGCAGTTTGTAGGATTTGGGGAACCTATAAGCAGAAAAGGGGATCGGGTTCTCAAGAAAGCTTTGCAGGCCAAGCTCTGATGGTCTCCTAAAGCATCTTCTATACAACCAGCAAGTTACAGGGAAGATCCCTTTTAATGTTATTGATTAGAGAGATTTCTTCAGATTCACTTTCTAAAACCAAGAGCATATTCATAAATCTAACATCATAAACAAACATTAGCTGATATATAATATTTAAATTAGTGTAGAGATCTGTTCTAGGTAAAGACAACGTAAAGAAAGTGCTGAGAGTGCAGAAAAAGGCTAAATTACGGGTCACATTTACATAACCAAAGAAAGCAACAACCACAACATAACAAATGTAACCCGTTATAACATATAAAAAAATCTATCATAAGTAGGAATCAAACATTTGTTTTTTCCTTGCTCGTGGTGAGACATTGATGCAACTACCATTCAATGTTCTGGCAGGTCTAGTCTAAAGAAAGGTGAAATTTAATTGGAGGTTGTGTATTACTGCATTTTGGAACAATGTTGTTTGTACGTTTTTTTTTTTTTTTTAAAAGCCCAAATCCAGGCCATTGGCAACCCCCTTTTAACTGTAGCCATGGTCACATGATGATCCTTCTCTTTACTACTTCCTGAGGACCTTCTTCAGGTGTCCACACCTCTTAATGGCGGAAGGGACGCTCCGAGTGGAGGGAGGAGGTGGGGAGGGAGAGACATAAGGGGGTAAGGGAGAGGAGAGGATAGAAGGGGGGGGGGGGGGGATTATGTCATACACACCAGGAGTATTCATGGGAGGAGTGGCTTTCTCAGCTAAGCACACCTTCCTGGCTGCATGACTGAGCTAAGGGCAGATGGATCCCAGGAAGTAAATGCTGTGTGAATCACCTGCCCTTACTCAAGATGGCCACAGCTAGAAATTCTGGGGGGTGTTTTACAAAAGTAATTTTTTAGCAAAATAGGTGCATGGAGACATGAATGGATGGGGGAGTTTGCGTTGAATATTAAAAAATGAATCGTATATGGTGTTCATATACAGTTTAGTTCCACTTTAAGCAGTAAGAACGCGTGACTATAGTGGCTAATCTACAAATCTTCCAGAGCAGCCGTGTAAAAACAGTTACATTTATTTCAAGGTTTACAATAACTCCTACTGAAAATACACCATGAAGATTAAATGTTCATTTTACAATATACAGTAAAACCTTGGTTTGAGAGTAACTTGGCTTAAGAGTGTTTTGCAAGACAAGCAAAATTTTTAAATACATTTTGACTTGATATACAAGCGATGTCTTAATATACAAGTAGCGTCACGTCACCACTGAGTATAAAAGAGAAGAGAGGCGCCTCTAAGTGTAGTAATATGGTTACATTTAATGAAGGTACAACATTTAGCAACTCACATGGTTGATGATTAAAAGAGGCACATCTAAGTATGCCGGCATCCGGGGTAAAGCCATCCACATAGACCAGTGATGGTGAACCTTGACACCCCAGATGTTTTGGAACTACATTTCCCATGATGCTCATGCACTCTGCAGTGTAGTTTAGCATCATGGGAAATGTAGTTCCAAAACATCTGGGGTGCCAAGGTTCGCCATCACTGACATAGACCATCCTCTGAACCACCATCGATGTCCTCCCTTCCACGCTGCGCTCCACGAGCGGTTCAAGCCTCGCTTTCAAATCGCTCTCCTGCAGGGTAGTCTTCCCGGTCACGATTGCAGACTGACAGCGGTGTGGAGGACGGTCTATGTGGACAGCTTTACCCCGGATGCCTGCATACTTACCCTGTTTCCCCTAAAATAAGACCTAGCGTGACTGTCTGCGATGGCTTCAATATAAGCCCTACCCCCCAAATAAGCCCTAGTTAAAGTCTTTGTAGGTCTTATTTTCAGGGTAGGGCTTATTTTTGGGGAAACAGGGTAGGGCTTATTTGGAGGGTAGGGCTTATATTGCAGCCATCACCGACAATCACGCTAGGTCTTATTTTAGGGGAAACAGGGTAGATGTGCCTATTTTTAATCATCAACCATGTGAGTTGCTAAATGTTGTATCTTCATTAAATGTAACCATATTACTACACTTAGAGGCTCCTCTCTTCTCTTTTATACTCTGGAGCTCCTGCTGGACTTTGCTTCTAATCCCCTTGTGGAGGCTTCCATTTGTAGATGGACATTTTATGGTTACACAACCTGATCACATTGCTATAATCTTTTTATATAGACTATAAACTGAAGGGCTTATGAATAAATGGTTGTGGAACGAATCATCTGGAGTTTCCATTATTTCTTATGGGGAAATTCACTTTGATATACAAGTGCTTTGGATTACAAGCATGTTTCCGGAACGAATTATGCTCACAATCCAAGATTTTACTGTACTCTAAAAACCACGCTATGTATCAGACGTACTGCGGTAACAGGTCTTAAATTCTGGTACCTTTTCAGCAGATGCTCCAGTCAGGACAAACGTAGAAAAAACTGGAAGTGGATAGTTACTATTGGATGGCCAGCATTCAATGGTTGCCCCCATGGGCAAGCAGAAGAGAGGCACAGATTCAGGCAAAGGAAAGGATTCATAATCTTCTTCGGGATACCTGCATATTAAACCTATGGAGACAAACAGAGGCGAAACTTCATCACCACAAGACTTGCAACAGGTTTTTTTTTTTTTTTTTCTTTTTTAAACATTTACACAAGCCCTCTCTCATGTGATCCCAAGGCTATACAACATCTTCTCAGCACCCTCTGCATCCTGTTCCCACTCCCAATAGTGCTGTGAGCTCCTTGGGTGAGACTTCTAGCCTGGACATCTGTACACATGCGGGTTATTATAGTCAGTTCAGCTGGTAGTACATTTGCAATCAGACAATCCCAACCCAAAAATGCAGCTTACCAAAATGATTACAGAACAGAAGTCTTGCATAAGCTGGGCACCATCTACCTTTCTACCAGGAAAAAGTCAAGACAGACAGACAGACAGCTTCTATCATATGTGTAGGATGCTGTGTGCTACAACTGCATTGTGTTTAGCGATTGGCCCAACATGGTCACATGGGGGTGGGGGAGAGAGGGTCCTATGCCCTGTATATGGCTCTAGAGCAGGGGTCTCAAACTGCTGGCCCTCCAGCTGTTGCAGAACTACAATTCCCATGAGGCATTGCAAGACAGAGGCATGATGGGACTTGTAGTTCCGCAACAGCAGGAGGACCACCAGTTTGAGACCCCTGCTCTAGAGCAATCCACAGCAACACACACAAGGCTCTCTCCCCTTCGCTCTGGCAGAGGAACATACACTTACATAGTTACATAGTAGGCGAGGTCGAAAAAAGTCCATCCTATGTGTGTAATTATATGTCAGTATTACATTGTATATCCGTGTATGTTGCGGTCATTCAAGTGCTGAACTTTTTGTCAAAAGTATTGGGACGCCTGCCTTTACACGCACATGAACTTTGATGGCGTCTTAGTCCGTAGGGTTCAATATTGAGTTGGCCCACCCTTTGCAGCTATAACAGCTTCAACTCTTCTGGGAAGGCCGTCCACAAGGTTTAGGAGGGTGTCTATGGGAATGTTTGACCATTCTTCCAGAAGCGCATTTGTGAGGTCAGGCTAGGGCTGGGAGATTTTCTTAAAAAAAAAAAAAAATAAATAAAAAAAATTTTAAAAAATCTTCGATTCTCTTAAAAGAAACTCGATTCACATTGAGTTTTTTATTTTCTTTGGAAACCGCACCGGTCCTGAGGCGCTGCGGGCATGAGCTTTTAGGTGAGGCCGCGGCTTCTGCCTAGTCCGCAGCGTCCAGCCTCGCGGACTAGGCCGAAGCCGCGGCCTCACCTAAAAACTCCTTGCCCGCAGCTCTTCAGGCCCAGCGCGGTGTCAGCGCCGGTCCGAAGGCGCTGCGGGCATGAGTTTTTAGGCACGGCCGCGGCTTTGGCCTAGTCCACGGCGTCTGGCCGTAGCCGCGGACTAGGCCGAAGCCCCGATCTCGCCTAAAAACTCATGCCCGCAGCACCTTGGGACCGGCGCGGTGAAAAAAAAAAAAATCTAAAAAAAAAAAATCGATTTGCTTAAATTTTGAATCGATTTGACCTCTCAACTCGATTCAAGATTTAAATCGATTTTTTTCCCAGCCCTAGGTCAGGCACTGATGTTGGACGAGAAGGCCTGGCTTGCTGTCTCCGCTCTAATTCATCCCAAAGGTGTTCGATCTGCAAAAGGGTGGGCCAATGCAATAATGAAACCCTACTGACCAAGATTGGTCAGTGGACCTAAGAATAAGAGGCTTTTTTCTCATCCAAAAGCTCTACAGGGCATCCTGGTTCTAGGACCCGAACTCAGCAAGATTCCTAGGGTGGGGAGAATTTTACCTTTGGACCTGCCAGTGATTGTGTTCCTAAGTGGTTCTAAAAGTACAAGGTTTTTACCTTAAAGTAGAACTATAGGCAAAACTTTTTTTTTTTCCCATTTTGAATAGATCAAGGGAGGATTACAACCCCCGTCAGGTATTTTTTTTTTTTGCCATCTATGTCCCATTGCGGAGACTTCCTTTCACTTCCTGTCCCATAGCCTGCAAATTAAGGGAATTCCTTGGGGACCCCCAGATCACCAGAACTAGTGTCCCCATTGGAAGATTTTCCCTCTATTACTTTTCAGGGGGCAACCCAAAATGTGGGATTTTATTTTACCCGCGTAGGACCAAAGTAGTGCAGGGACTACTTTGAAGTCACACAGATATGAATGGTACTTATTGGAAATCATGGGGTAGAATTTGTCATGCGACTTTGCAGTCCCAAGTCGCAGGACAAGTCTCCCAAGTGTGAAAGAGCCTAAAGCGGAGTTCTGCCCGCCCCCTTAAAAATTAAAAGTCAGCAGCTACACATATTGTAGCTGCTGACTTTTAACATTAGGACACTTACCTGTCTTGGAGTCCAGCGATGGCAGCACCGCAGCCGATGTTTACATTGTCCGGTCCGGTGCTGCCACCGCCATTGCGGGTAAGGGAACCGGGCAGCGTAGCCGTTCGGCTTCATGGCCGGGTCCCTACTGCGCATATGCAAAGTGGGCTGCGCTCTCTCACTGGCCCGGCACAAGGGGAGGGACGGAGGCCGAACTGCTGACATAATTCGCAGCAGCCTAGTAGGGGGCACAGGGTGAAAAGGTGAAAAATGTGGCACCCGAGAGGGGGGGGGGGGGGGGGGGGGGGGGAATCAGATAAGCAGAAGTTCCACTTTTGAGCGGAACTCCACTTTAAAGCATAGAATGCATTAAGTAAAAAAAAACCTTCTGACTTTACAACCCCTTTAAGGTAAAAAATCCTTCAGCATTCAGTTCCTCCCCATCCCCCCCCCCCCATTGTACTTACCTGAGCATGATCTTGATCCAGTGATGTTGAGAGCAGCAGCTCTCCTAGCTCTCTCTCTCTCTATTGGACAGAGAGACAGCAGCAGGTGCCATTGGCTCCAGCTCCTGTCACAGACAGTGAAGAGTGAGCTGGTGTAAAGCAGAGTCGCGCATGCACAAGGGCGCAAGCCGCTTGCTACGAGGGCACTGGGCAGGGGGGGAGGAGCGGGTGACCCGAGAAGAGGAGGATCGGGGCTACTCTGTGCAAAAACCTTTTTTTTTTCAGAAAATTAGACTGCACACAGCCATAAACTTGACCAAAAAAAAAAAAAAAAGGATCAAAAATAATCTTCCTGGAGAAAAGGATGAACATTTCTCAGGAAATTGCTGGCACTCAGAGATATTTTATGTAAGCTTCCATGTGCCAGGTGAGTAATGTTTCAAAAGCAGAGAATAAGAACATAAACGTACCGAGTATCATTAGGTGATTACTTCAATTTACAGTAACAACAGGGAATTATCTTCTGGCAGGGAAAGGCTCCGAGATCGACTTCACTTACAGGGTAATTGGTACTTTGTCTGACAATCATATTATATTTGAGCTTCCAAAATTCTATTGGCATAAACAGAAAAGTGAAATGAAGGGTTTAGAATTAGATCCAGCTATGACTGACTCACAGATGTCCTCCAGATGAGTATCTGGCCGTGTAAAGACCGCAGAAACCAGACAGACGCTCTTCTACAAACGTCTGGCTGAGTAGAACTCCTGTGACCGGATACAGTGACCGTGTGCCACGGCGAGCTTGTATCTACTACACAGGAACAAACATATTTGTGGCCCTAGAAAATGTGTCCGTCTTCCCGATTGCCTCATCAAGCAATATAAAAGTGAATGTATCGGTTTTTTATTTATATGTGAACATTTATTTTTTTATTCATATGAAAAGAACTTCTTTAAAAAGGGCAACTCCTCTTTCATAAAGAAAAAAAAAAAAAAAGCAAAATATGGGGGGGCCTCAAGTGCAGCGCCCAACACCACCAAAGGGGCACACGTATAATTCAGGGAATATTCATTATCAGTGACAGCAGACAGACAACAGGATCTAATGAAAGACTATGGGCAAGATACAAGCAGGGGTCAGAGACTGGGGACGTGATACAAGCAGGGGTCAGAGACTGGGGACGTGATACAAGCAGGGGTCAGAGACTGGGGACGTGATACAAGCAGGGGTCAGAGACTGGGGACGTGATACAAGCAGGGGTCAGAGACTGGGGACGTGATACAAGCAGGGGTCAGAGACTGGGGACGTGATACAAGCAGGGGTCAGAGACTGGGGACGTGATACAAGCAGGGGTCAGAGACTGGGGACGTGATACAAGCAGGGGTCAGAGACTGGGGACGTGATACAAGCAGGGGTCAGAGACTGGGGACGTGATACAAGCAGGGGTCAGAGACTGGGGACGTGATACAAGCAGGGGTCAGAGACTGGGGACGTGATACAAGCAGGGGTCAGAGACTGGGGACGTGATACAAGCAGGGGTCAGAGACTGGGGACGTGATACAAGCAGGGGTCAGAGACTGGGGACGTGATACAAGCAGGGGTCAGAGACTGGGGACGTGATACAAGCAGGGGTCAGAGACTGGGGACGTGATACAAGCAGGGGTCAGAGACTGGGGACGTGATACAAGCAGGGGTCAGAGACTGGGGACGTGATACAAGCAGGGGTCAGAGACTGGGGACGTGATACAAGCAGGGGTCAGAGACTGGGGACGTGATACAAGCAGGGGTCAGAGACTGGGGACGTGATACAAGCAGGGGTCAGAGACTGGGGACGTGATACAAGCAGGGGTCAGAGACTGGGGACGTGATACAAGCAGGGGTCAGAGACTGGGGACGTGATACAAGCAGGGGTCAGAGACTGGGGACGTGATACAAGCAGGGGTCAGAGACTGTAGATGATACAAGAGATGGTCAGAGACTGCAGATGATACAAGAGATGGTCAGAGACTGCAGACATGATACAAGAGATGGTCAGAGACTGCAGACATGATACAAGAGATGGTCAGAGACTGCAGACATGATACAAGAGATGGTCAGAGACTGCAGACATGATACAAGAGATGGTCAGAGACTGCAGACATGATACAAGAGATGGTCAGAGACTGCAGACATGATACAAGAGATGGTCAGAGACTGCAGACATGATACAAGAGATGGTCAGAGACTGCAGACATGATACAAGAGATGGTCAGAGACTGCAGACATGATACAAGAGATGGTCAGAGACTGCAGACATGATACAAGAGATGGTCAGAGACTGCAGACATGATACAGGAGATGGTCAGACACTGCGGACATGATACAAGAGATGGTCAGAGACTGCAGACATGATACAAGAGTTGGTCAGAGACTGCAGACAAGTCATAAAAAAAAAATGCTACAAAAGATTATTGTCATTTAATATTTAAAATTTAATTTCCCATTCAGTCTGCAGAGCTGTGAGTTTCCTGTGAAATTCAATGCAAAATTGCAACCTGGAATAGTACTGTACACAGATGGAATATGGAACCCCCCCCCCCCATAGATTTGTCATTTCCTGATTGTGCGATTGGCTTAATGCTTTTCCCAGAAGTCTGCACTAAGATACAAGTCAGGTTTTAGGCATCCTCTACAAACAGGAAGTTCGATTTGGTAAGACACTCCCCAAAGGTCAAATACATCTAAAAGGGATGCAGACCCAGCAGCTTTCCTCATTAGAACACAAAGGGTGCACCAGCTGATTATATTAAACCAGACCCTCCTTTTCAGAATCAACATCTAAAAGGACATGGGAACAAACAGCTTTTTCTTCAGAGCAGGAAAAGGTAGGAAACTGCAACAAAGTTTTC
This sequence comes from Aquarana catesbeiana, assembly GCF_042186555.1. NCBI lineage: Eukaryota > Metazoa > Chordata > Amphibia > Anura > Ranidae > Aquarana > Aquarana catesbeiana. Next base: position 15,947,083 of record NC_133326.1, read on the forward strand.
AATGTACATTAGTCATCTAGATGGATTTTTTTTTTCCCCTCAAAAAAATGTAAAGGCCCCCCTCCCTCCCCCTGGATCATACTGCTGCATTATGCACACAATGCTCCGGCTCTGCCCCCACCTCCCCCTGCACTCTGCATCAAACTAAGGGTGGATAAAAATCAGTTTAAAAAAAAAAAAAAAAAAAAAAAGATTTTTTTTTTTTTTTTTTTTTAATTTAAATCTGATTTTTTGGATATTTATCAAATTTATTTAATAAAATGCTTTTCTAGTCTTCTTTCTGCTGCATTGGATCTCCCAAACCGTACCAACACTGCAGATGTGGATAGACCAAATGGGCACAGTACTTAGGTATGAAAAATTGATATATACGCATAGAGGTAACCCGCACAAGTGTGACAGGGTATGGGGGAACTGGTTGTCTGTGCCAGGCCGATCTCCAGTAGACTTAATCCTGGATAGATTATTACTGTTATGTGCCAGTAGACCAGTAGTGTAAGTAAATCAATATCACTGGGGAACTTCCCGGTAGGGTGATGGAAGGGCGGTTGACAAGATAATGTTCTTTTCTTGTTATGGTGCATGTGAGGTAAATGACTATAGATATTCTGCATTGCTAAATGTAATCAGATAGGACTTTGTACTTAATTTGAGATGATATGGTATAATGTGCATGGACTCTCTGGAACGTTCTTTTCTATGGTTTGTTGACTTTCTTCAATAAACTTATACCCGATTCCAAAAAAAAAAAAAAAAGATGGTTTTCTATTCAAGATACATTAATAATTTAGTTTATTCAGCATGAAATGGAGCTTAGTTATGTAGCATAAGGCTATATACTCTGCAAGCTGAGATAACATGCACTGCATTGATGCATTCACACAAATTTTAGAGTAACCATGAGATAAACTTTATCTCACTGTTTTGCAAATCTATGTACACTACAAACTGTATGATAGAATCTGTTCTGATATCTCTGTTCGGATATCCCTGTTTTACTAACCTGACAGCTTATTACTCTAAATAGGAAAACTTAAATTTTGTTTGCAAATATTAAAGATTCTAACTACCAGCAAGAATAAGTCCTTACATTTTAAGAGCACCTGTCATTCCAGATCTGTCATGGCAGCTCCTGTTAGCGGGTATCCACTCACCTGTTCCCGCCACGTCCCTCACCTTGTGTCACTGCCCCATCACCAGCCGTCCCATTAAAGTGAATAGAACTGTCGGTGTGTTAACAGCGAGTCAGAGGAGGAGCCGCTGCGGGACAGAGATGACAGTTGCTCCTTAAAAATTATGATTTGAATCAAGCGTTTTTACTAATGATTTAAATCAAATCCACCCTGATCACACTACTGCCTTATACACACAATGCTCCACCTCTCTGCCCCCCTCCCCCTGGATCATACTGCTGCCTTTTACACACAATGCTCTGGCTCTCTGCCTCCTCCCCCTGGATAACACTGCTGCCTTATACACACAATTCTCTGGCTCTTTGCCCCTCTCCCCTGGATCACACTACTGCCTTACACACACAATTCTCTGGCTCTCTGCCCCCTCCCCCTGGATCACACTGCTGCCTTCTACACACATGATCTGGCTCTCTGCCCCTCTCCCCCTGGATCACACTGCTGCCTTTTACACACAATCCTTCGCTCTCTGCCCCCCTCCCCCTGGATCACACTGCTGCCTTATACACACACAATGCTCCGGCTCTCTGCCCCCTCCCCCTAGATCACACTTCTGCCTTATACACACATGCTCCGGCTCTCTGCCCCCTCCCCCTGGATCACACTGCTGCCTTATACACACAATGGTCCGGCTCTCTTTCCCCCCTCCCCCTGGATCACACTTCTACCTTATACACACACAATTCTCTGGCTCTCTGCCCCCCTCCCCCTGGATCACACTGCTGCCTTATACACACAATGCTCTGGCTCTCTGCCCCCCTCCCCCTGGATCACACTGCTGCCTTATACACACACACAATGGTCCGGCTCTTTGCCCCCCTCCCCCTGGATCACACTTCTGCCTTATACACACACACACACACAATGCTGCGGCTCTCTGACCCCCAATTTTAAAGAGCACATGCTTTATAAAATCAATCCAAAAATGTAGCAGTGCCCATACAAATTATAGGACAGTCTCCAGCTTTTAGGTGATGATCCAATGCCTACATCACTAAAAAGCCCCCCTGCTCATCACGGTGAATAGCCAAACTGGTTAGAATGCCTTACCTAATTGCTTCTGTTTCTTGAAGTACCCGAGGTGCACCTTAATTCTTTTTTTATCCACAGGCTTAAAGAGTAACTCCACTTTTGTTGAGAAAAAAAAAAAAACATTCCCCTCTGGGTGATCTATATACATTGCAGGGATTTTAAACTTTGTAGCAGATAATTACCTTTTGCTATTCTGAATAAATAGCGTTTTTTTTCTCTGTGTCCATGTGCAAAATTAATGTGAATGGGAGTGATTTTATGATTATCAATCAGCTGCTGCACTTGCAGGGTTCTTATGAGGGTCTGTGTCCCTTTAGATGCAATTTCCCTTTGGGAGTATCTCACCAAAAATAACATTTTTGTTGCAGGGGACGCCCAAACTCTGACTTGTATCTTAGTGCAGACTTCTGGGAAAATCAGTGAGCCAATCACACAAGCAAGAAACTACGGTTCTGGGGGGCGTTCAGTTCACCATCAGTGAACAGAGCGCCTCCAGGCGGCCATATTGCATTTTACAGAAAATGTACAGTGGCTGCAGATTGAAAAGGAAAGGCAATTATTAATGACATTCAATTACAAAATGACTTGTGTCGCAATTGTATGCACTATATTAATTTTTGTTATTTTTTTTTTAACCATGAAAGTGGAGTTACCCTTTAAACATAAATGGTCACCCAGAACTAACATTCAAATTTAGAAATGTTCTTCACAGCACAGATGTTCTTTGAAGAGCGATCCGCTTAGAAGGTATAACTCCTGCCACTGCCGTGAAGCAAAACATAGCGGTCTTGGTATGTGAACACCCCCCCCCCCCCCCCCCCCCCGGTCGATGCCTCTGCAGCTAAAGGGGAAGCGGTTGGGGGGGGGGGCACATCAACCACATGTGCAAACAAGCCCTTAGGGCTGTCAGATACCTGTCCATCCTACCACCCTTTATCAGGTAATGGTCATCTTAAAAAAACAATGGTGAAACGCAAACCAACTGGTTCAATTTTATTATAATATAATATCAAAAAGATTAAATATTATTAAATTATATTAATAATTACATTCTATTTTATTTTTATTCATTATTTTATGATTATATTTATTGAACAGTGGCAAATATTATGATACCTGTCCTTCCTACCACCCTTTATCAGGTAATGGTCATCTTGAAAAAAAAATGTGAAATGCAAACCAACTTGTCCCATTTTATTATATCATTATTTTAAATTACATTATATAATTATATTTTTATTTATTATTTCATGATTAGATTTAATTATTGAAATGTGGCAAAAATTATGATACCTGTCAATTCTACCACCCTTTTTCAGGTAGTGGTCATCTTAAAAAAAAAAAAAATTGTGAAACGCAAAACCAACTTGTCCCATTTTATTATAATTTTGTATTATAGCATATCATTTTATTATTAAATTACAGTATATTCTATTTTTATTTATTATTATTTCATGATTATATTGAAATGTGGCAAAAATTATGATACCTGTTCATCCTACCACCCTTTGGTCATCTTAAAAAAAAAAAAAAAAACAAACAAACAGTGAAACGCAAACTAACTGGTTCCATTTTATTATAATATATCATTATATTAAATTATATTATATAATTATATTTTAATTTATTATTTTATGATTATAATTATTATAATGTGGCAAAAATGATGATACCTGTCCATCCTACCACCCTTTATCAAGTATGGTCATCTTTAAAAAAAAAAAAAAAAGAAGGGGAAAACGCAAACCAACTGGTTCCATTTTATTATAATATTACATCATATTATTAAATTATATTCTATTTTATTTTTATGTATTACTTTATGATTATATTTATTGAAATGTGTCAAAAATGATGATACCTGTCCATCAAACCACCCTTTATTAGGTATAGTCATCTTAAAAATACAAAACAGTGAAACGCAAACCAACTAGTTCCTTTTTATTATAATTTGGATTATATATTCTCTTATATTATTAATTATATCCTATTTTATGAATATTTTTATTAAAATGTTGCAAAATGTAAGACAGAGAAACTGTTTTGAACAGATTTATAGAAAAGGTAAAACAAAAAAAAGTGTAATTTCTTCAGTGTTGTCACATGAAAATATAGAATAAAATATTTACAAAAATGTGAGGGGTGTACTCACTTGTGAGATACTGTGTGTATATATAAAATTTTTTTTTTTTTTTTTTTTTTTTTTAATATACACAGGCACCTTAGACTTTCAACCACATTATGGTGAACAGAATACAGTAACAGTATGACACAGATATAAATAATCCCTCTGACTATTCCAATATTTGATAGCTCCCCGGCAAGTTACCTACAATGACTGTCGGGGGGAAAACATCTCAGAACAAATGATCTCTTGGAGAACAGACCGGAGCTCTGGGGACTTCTTCTATTTCTAAGGAACAGTTTACACTCCTATGAACCCTCATCCAACAATCATCGTCTCTGCAGAGTCACGATCCCCAACCAGAGAGTAGTCCTGCAGATGTGATTATGTGTAATGCTGCTTCTGGAATCCTCTCTGTACTCGTCTGTCAAAGTATCTGGTCAAAGGACAGTTTTATATTTAGTGAAGTTTATGAAGTTGCCCTTTTTTAACCACTTAAGGACCGGAAGGATTTACCCCCTTAATGACCAGGCTATTTGCGATTTGGCACTGCATTACTTTAACTGACAATTGCGCAGTCGTGTGACGCTGTACCCAAACAAACTTTACATCCTTTTTTTTCCACAAATAGAGCTTTCTTTTGGTGGTATTTGATCACCTCTGCGGTTTTTATTTTTTGCGCTATAAACTATAAGAAAAAACAACAATTCTAAAAAAACCAATATTTTTTACTTTTTGCTATAATACATATCGAAAAAAAATTTTTGGAAAAAAAAAAAAAAAAAAAAAAATTCTTCCTCAGTTCAGGCCAATATGTATTTTTCTGCATTTTTTTTTTTACAAAAAATATTGCAATAAGCGAAAGTTATAGTGTCTACAAAATAAAGAATATATGTATGACATTTTTATTCATTTCTTTTTTTCACTAGTAATGGCGGTGATCAGCGATTTTTAGTGAGACTGCGACATTGCGGCAGACAGATCGGACACTTTTGACATTTATTTGGGACCAGTGAAACTTATACAGTGATCAGTGCTATAAAAATGCACAGATTACTGTATAAATGACACTGGCAGGGAACGGGATGACACTAGGGGGTGATCAAGGGGTTAAGTGTGTTCCCTGGGAGGTGTTTCTAACTGTGGGGGGAGGGGACTGACTGGAGGAGGAGAGAGATCACTGTTCCTAATCACTAGGAACAGCAGATCTCTCTCTCTCCTCCCGTGTCAGAACGAAGATCTGTGTCAGGAACGGTGTCATCTCCGGTTTCTCCTGCTGGTGGCACTATTACATTCAGCACCAAAAGGGTGTAATTCCAGTGGCCACCAGCGGGGGTCTCCCTGCCTGGTCTGCAGACTTGCCATCAAGCACACCTGTCATGGTTTTGCTGGACTATATAAACCCGCCCTGAACTAACCTCCAGTGCTTCAGTATTCCTCTGCTAGCCCTTGTCCCTGCCAGTACCTGCTCTTGTTCCAGCCTGTTCCTGTTTGTTCCTGAACCCCGTTTGTGTATCCTGTCCTTGAACCCTGTTTCCTGTTCCCTGTTACCTGCTCCTTGGTCTGCTTCATTATTCCTGGTTTCTGTTCCCTTGTCGCTTTGGCCCATGCCTTATATTTTGCATGTTGGTTTCCTTGCTTGTGTATTATATTAGTTAGGTTGGTTTGGGGGTTTGCTGTGTTTTCACCATTTTCTTGTTTTTGGTTTGCTGTCTTGTTTTCACGTGTATCGTTATCATTATAATAAACATACTTTCTTTATTTACTCGTTTGTCCCTGATTCCTTGGTGCAGCCCAGCGATCTGATCACCTGCATTGGATGTTGTGTATAACATCCCCTGACAGAATACTGAAGCCATACAATCAGATCGGTTGCACCTGGGAATTGGGGCCTGAGTCCCAGCTATTGTTGAAAGATGGATTTTGAAAGTATTTTGTATTTATCGCTCCTGGCAACTGATGACAGAGACTTTTGTTATCAGACATTGGCTGAATACACTAGGGAACAATTGTTAGAATGCATCCGCCTAGCTCATGTTTTTATTGAGCAAGGCAGTTTTTTGTTTGGAGATGTGCAACCATTAATTAAGATCTGTACTGAGTTGGCCCTGTCTGATGTCGCTGAGGGAGGTGATGACTATACACCCCCTTTTAGTGCAGCTCAGGTAGAATCTTTAGTTTGGCTGTTGGAGGATGACTCAGCATTTTTTTTTTGAACAATATTCAGCTTGTCCTCAGCAGGTGCTTGCAAAATGCATTGAATCAGTGCAGTCTCTGGTCAGACAAGCCAAGTGCAAACCTGATGCAGTGCAATCATTAATACAGGCCTGGTCAAGTCTGTTGCATTCAGCTTCTGTTAGCTCCAAATATACTTCTCTACCAATGAAATACCAGTACCCTGTTTCCTCCTGTTGCACCTACCCTGCCTTTAACTCCCCTGATGCTTCTCAACTGCCTCCATCAGCTCCACTAAATCTCCCTTCAAAACCTACTCCCTCTGTCTTGCCATCCTTTCACTCTTCGCTTCTACCAGCTGCATTCCCTACCTACAGCCCTGTACCCACTTATAGATCCCTAGTGGCTAAAAGCAAAAAGAAGCGGAAGTTTTTTCCAACCCATACCATCATGCCAGTATCCAATCCTGCCTCCCCACCAGCTGATCTGTTCCAGCCTGATGTGCCAGCACCTGTGCCCACTGTCCAGTCTGAAGTTCCAGTACCAGCTGCCCAGTTTGAAGTTCCAGTACCTGCTATCCAGTCCGATGTACCTGCTGTTCTGCCTGATGTGCCAGCACCTGTGCCCACTGTCCAGTCTGAAGTTCCAGTACCAGCTGTCCGGTTTGGAGTTCCAGTACCTGCTATCCAGTCCGATGTACCTGCTGTTCAGCCTGCTGTGCCAGCACCTGTGCCCACTGTCCAATCTGAAGTTCCAGTACCAGCTGCCCGGTTTGGAGTTCCAGTACCTGCTATCCAGTCCGCTGTACCTGCTGTTCAGCCTGTTGTGCCAGTACCTGCTGTTCTGCCTGATGTGCCAGCACCTGTGCCCACCATCCAGTCTGAAGTTCCAGTACCAGCTGCCCAGTTTGAAGTTCCAGTACCTGCTATCCAGTCTGATGTACCTGCTGTTCAGCCTGCTGTGCCAGTACCTGCTGTTCTGCCTGATGTGCCAGCACCTGTGCCCACTGTCCAGTCTGAAGTTCCAGTACCAGCTGCCCGGTTTGAAGTTCCAGTACCTGCTGTTCAGCCTGTTGTGCCAGTACCTGCTGTTCTGCCTGATGTGCCAGCACCTGTGCCCATTGTCCAGTCTGAAGTTCCAGTACCAGCTGCCCGGTTTGCAGTTCCAGTACCTGCTATCCGGTCCGATGTACCTGCTGTTCTGCCTGATGTGCCAGCACCTGTGCCCACTGTCCAGTCTGCAGTTCCAGTACCAGCTGCCCGGTTTGGAGTTCCAGTACCTGCTATCCAGTCCGATGTACCGGCTGTTCAGCCTGTTGTGCCAGTACCTGCTGTTCAGCCTGCTGTGCCAGCACCTGTGCCCACTGTCCAGTCTGAAGTTCCAGTACCAGCTGTCCGGTTTGGAGTTCCAGTACCTGCTATCCAGTCCGCTGTACCTGCTGTTCAGCCTGTTGTGCCAGTACCTGCTGTTCTGCCTGATGTGCCAGCACCTGTGCCCACTGTCCAGTCTGAAGTTCCAGTACCAGCTGCCCAGTTTGAAGTTCCAGTACCTGCTATCCAGTCCGATGTACCTGCTGTTCAGCCTGTTGTGCCAGTACCTGCTGTTCTGCCTGATGTGCCAGCACCTGTGCCCATTGTCCAGTCTGAAGTTCCAGTACCAGCTGCCCGGTTTGCAGTTCCAGTACCTGCTATCCGGTCCGATGTACCTGCTGTTCTGCCTGATGTGCCAGCGCCTGTGCCCACTGTCCAGTCTGAAGTTCCAGTACCAGCTGCCCGGTTTGAAGTTCCAGTACCTGCTGTTCTGCCTGATGTGCCAGCGCCTGTGCCCACGGCCCAGTCTGAAGTTCCAGTACCAGCTGCCCGGTTTGCAGTTCCAGTACCTGCTATCCGGTCCGATGTACCTGCTGTTCTGCCTGATGTGCCAGCACCTGTGCCCACTGTCCAGTCTGCAGTTCCAGTACCTGCTATCCAGTCCGATGTACCTGCTGTTCTGCCTGTTGTGCCAGTACCTGCTGTTCTGCCTGACGTGCCAGCGCCTGTGCCCACGGCCCAGTCTGAAGTTCCAGTACTGACTATCCAGTCCGATTCACCTGCTGTTCTGCCTGTTGTTCCAGCACCTGCTGTTCTGCCTGATGTGCCAGTGTCTGTGCTTGCTGCCCAGTCTAAAGTTCCAGTACCGGCTGCCCGGTTTGAAGTTCCAGTACCTGCTATCCAGTCCGATGTGCCTTCTGTTCAGCTTGTTGTGCCAGCACCTGCTGTTCTGCCTGATGGGCCTACTGCCCAGTCTGAAGTTCCAGTACCTGCCGCCTGGTCTGATGTCTCGGTGCCAACCCTCCAGCCTGATGTCTCTGTGCCAGCCCTCCAGCCTGATGTCTCGGTGCCAGTGTTCCAGTCTGAGGTGCCAGTGTTCCAGCCGGAAGTACCAGTGCCTGCTCTCCAGCTTGATGAGTCCGCTGCTCAGCTTGAGGTGCCCATGCCTGCTGCCCAGCTCGATGTGCTTTTGCCTGCTGCCCAGCTCGATGTGCTTTTGCCTGCTGCCCAGCTCGATGTGCTTTTGCCTGCTGCCCAGCTCGATGTGCTTTTGCCTGCTGCCCAGCTCGATGTGCTTTTGCCTGCTGCCCAGCTCGATGTGCTTTTGCCTGCTGCCCAGCTCGATGTGCTTTTGCCTGCTGCCCAGCTCGATGTGCTTTTGCCTGCTGCCCAGCTCGATGTGCTTTTGCCTGCTGCCCAGCTCGATGCGGATGTGCTACTGCCCAGCGTGATGTACCTCTGCTTTCTGCTCAGCCTGATGACATGGTGCCTGCTAAAACTGTTCCTGACTGATGGCCATCTTGCCGCTGGGTCAATCCTGTCTGTCGCCTGGCTTGAATGTAAAGCTCCTGTGTGGTCTGCCTCCGATGGTTTCTTTCCCGTTACCCTGCTAATTTTCATCTCCAGATCCAAACTTCCTGACCCGGGTGGTGGGGTACGTGTCCTATTTTCAGACTCTGATGGCACGTCCCCCATTGAACTAAAAGACTCTGACCTTGGAAGTGCGAAGAAGTCCGCAGACTCTGTAGGGAAACATTTTAAGGTGTTTCTGCACCCACTCGGACTGCCGTACCCAGGGCTGAATGGAGTGTCCGGAGGCCACTCCTTTAGGAGGGGGAACTGTCAGGAACGGTGTCATCTCCGGTTTCTCCTGCTGGTGGCACTATTACATTCAGCACCAAAAGGGTGTAATTCCAGTGGCCACCAGCGGGGGTCTCCCTGCCTGGTCTGCAGACTTGCCATCAAGCACACCTGTCATGGTTTTGCTGGACTATATAAACCCGCCCTGAACTAACCTCCAGTGCTTCAGTATTCCTCTGCTAGCCCTTGTCCCTGCCAGTACCTGCTCTTGTTCCAGCCTGTTCCTGTTTGTTCCTGAACCCCGTTTGTGTATCCTGTCCTTGAACCCTGTTTCCTGTTCCCTGTTACCTGCTCCTTGGTCTGCTTCATTATTCCTGGTTTCTGTTCCCTTGTCGCTTTGGCCCATGCCTTATATTTTGCATGTTGGTTTCCTTGCTTGTGTATTATATTAGTTAGATAGATAGTTAGGTTGGTTTGGGGGTTTGCTGTGTTTTCACCATTTTCTTGTTTTTGGTTTGCTGTCTTGTTTTCACGTGTATCGTTATCATTATAATAAACATACTTTCTTTATTTACTCGTTTGTCCCTGATTCCTTGGTGCAGCCCAGCGATCTGATCACCTGCATTGGATGTTGTGTATAACATCCCCTGACAATCTGTTTGTTTACACTGACAGATCCCCGTTGTCTGTGGAGCGATCACTGGTGGCCACCGGCCACGCGCATCAACTCCACCGCCGTGCAGCATGCGTGTGCACCTGCTATAGCTGTTAAAAGGGACCGGCGTACAACTACGGCGATTCGCGGGAACAAGCCGGCCTGCCGCAGTATAATGACGGCGGCTGGTCGGCAAGCGGTTAAGTTTATCCCCATTCCCCTGAGGGCAGCCCACCAAAAATACTACTAACCTTTTCCCCAAAACTAGAGAGATTTCCTTAGACAGGGTCCCAGCAAAACCCTCTTTATACTGTGCAAGTGCAATGTGACCCCATTCAATCCTTCTGATAAGCTGTTCTCTGAGGGGTCAGCTGGAGGCCACCATGAGTACGACATGCCCATAATGGGGTGGGACAGCAAAGCACAGGATGGAGGGGGGGCGGCTTTGACCTTTTCAGAAGAACATTAAAGGTGATCTCCATCATTTAACCTTTAGGACCCCATTCATACTTGGGCATAGCGGAAACGTGGGCAGAAACGCGCATTTCTACAAACGTGAAAAACGCGATAAAACACGCTTTCGGTTATTTTTTTAGTGTGACAAAACGTGCAACGCAAAATACAGCTTGCTTCTGTACAAAATTTGCTGCATGAGCTTCTTTAGCACTGTATATAGCTGATGCAATATACAGTTCATGGAGCCCTGACAGTTACTGCATCTGTTACACCCCATTCACACTTGCGACTTGTGGCACATGACAACGCATACCCAATGTTTTCCAATGAGAAACATTCTTATATATATGCGACTTCAGACCCCATTCACACTTCTGCTACTTGTCATGCAACTTTGGACCCCAAAGGTGCATGACAAGTCACGCCCCATGTTCCCCAAATGAGTATCATTCAATATCCGAGTGACTGAAAGTCAAAGCGGCTTTAAAGTTCAAATTGTCCATCCATCTCTGTTCCTGGTATCTCTTCTGCAAGAGAAATGAGCTCTAACCATTACCCTAACGGTAGCCCTAACCCAACCTTAGGCATAACCCTAACCAGAACCCTAACCCTAACCCAAGCCATAACCCAAGCTATAACCCTAACCAAAGCAATAACCCTAACCAAAGCCCTAACCCTAGCCATAACCCTAACCAAAGCCCTAACCCTAGCCATAACCCTAACCAAAGCCCTAATCCTAGCCATAACCAAAGCAATAACCCTAACCAAAGCAATAACCCTAACCAAAGCTATAACCCTAACCAAAGCAATAACCCTAACTAAAGCAATAACCCTAACTAAAGCAATAACCCTAGCCCTAGCCCTAGCCCTAACCAAAGCCCTAACCAAAGCCCTAACCAAAGCCCTAACCAAAGCCCTAACCCTAGCCATAATCCAAGCTATAACCCTAACCAAAGGCATAAACCTAACCCTAGCCCTAACCCCAACCCTAGCCCTAACCCCAACCCTAGCCCTAACCCCAACCCTAGCCCTAACCCCAACCCCAACCCTAGCCCTAACCCCAACCCCAACCCTAGCCCTAACCCCAACCCCAACCCTAGCCCTAACCCCAACCCCAACCCTAGCCCTAACCCCAACCCCAACCCCAACCCTAACCCCAACCCTAGCCCTAACCCCAACCCTAGCCCTAACCCCAACCCTAGCCCTAACCCCAACCCTAGCCCTAACCCCAACCCTAGCCCTAACCCCAACCCTAGCCCTAACCCCAACCCTAGCCCTAACCCCAACCCTAGCCCTAACCCCAACCCTAGCCCTAACCCCAACCCTAGCCCTAACCCCAACCCTAACCCCAACCCTAGCCATAACCCTAACCCTAGCCATAACCCTAACCCTAGCCATAGACTTCAAAGTTAACCCTCAAAAACTGCATGAAAATCATACCTGAATGTTTTACATGCACCAGTAAGTCACACTTTGCAGAGGGACAAGAAGTCACATCCAACTCGCACCAATTCAAAGTTGCACTCCAAAGTCGCAGGACTTTGGAGTCCTACAAATGTGAATGGGGCCTAAGTGAATTAAATACTGGGAAACACGCACATCTGAGGCTGTCAATCACCTGCTGTGTGCTACAGGGTGCGGTGGGCCATCAGCAAGCATTACCTGGTGTCTGTATAAACTGAAGTGACTTATGCAGATAGCAGGAGGAAGGAGAGAGCAGACAGGATCCACACTAAGTGCTATAGACTGAGGCAAGTACACACTATAGAAGGATATGCTTTGTTCCTTTTTCTTTTCTGAGGTTTACAACCACTTTAAGGTTATTTTCATTACAGTTTTATAGGGATTCTACAAATATGTACAAAAATAGTTTTTGCTTACCAGCTTTATAAGACACAGCGTTGGTTTTAGCAACCGACTTTTTGTAGCAGAGGTACACAGCTGAGCCCCACTGAAAACAGAGGAAAACACCACAAAATAAAGTAAAACCGTAAACGATCAGAACATCCATTTAACAAGCAGTCTCCTGCTATTTATAGCTACAGAAAGCTTTTATAGGAAAAAAAAGGCGGCACTGCAGTTCTATCCAGCAGACACAATTACAGTAGTAGGTTTTCCTGGCAGCAGCTGCACAAGTCACTGAAAAAAAACAGAAAATGCTCAAATCTAAGATCTAAAGGTTATTGTTACCACATTCTCAGACACTGCAGAGAAGATCCACGTTATGAATTGTAGAGATTTCACTTTCTAATAGGGATATATAAAAGTATATAAATATACGCCGAATGTCAGTTGGACTCTCTATTCTGCTCAGTCAGTTCTCGGTTCATGTGAATGAGCTCTTCACTACATTTATATTTTATTTACACCGAGATCACAGAAGGGTCAGCAGTGCTCAACTATCAAATCATCGACATCCGTATCTAATAAGGTGAAGAACACGTCAGGCACTGAACACGAGGTGGATATTAAGGCTGGTAAATTTTCTTTAAAAAAAAAAAAAAAAAAAAAATCTGCGATTTTCCTCAAAAAAAAAACACAAAAACAACTCGACTCACGATTTGAATCAAGTTTTTTTTTTTTTTGTGGACACCGCACCGGTCCCGAGGAGCTGCGGGCAGGAGTTTTTAGGCGAGGCCGCGGTTTCGGCCTCGCCTAAAAACTCCTGCACGCTGCTCCTCGGGACCGGCGTGGTGAAAAATCAAAAAAAAATTGATTTGCTTAAATTTTGAATCGATTTGACCTCTCAACTCGATTCAAGATTTAAATCGATTTTTTCCCCAGCCATAGTGGAGATATATATATATATATATATATATATATATATATATATATATATATATATATATATATATATATATATATATATATATATATATATATATATATATATATATATCTATATATTTATATATATATATATATATATATATATATATATATATATATATATATAGATATATATATATATTATAATATATAGATATATCTATATATATATATATATATATATATATATATATATATATATATATAGATATATCTATATATATATATATATATATAAAATTTATATTTATTATATAATAATAGTGTAGCGCTACTAAAAAGTGAAAATCACAAAAAAATGGAAAATAAATAACACATCTAAAAAGAAACCAAAAAACAATATAAAATTGTTTATGCTGAATATAACCCAGTGAGGGTGTGAGAAAGAATATCCACAGAAAATCTTAAATGGTATATTCCTCTGGTGAGAGTTATCCCAATCGTGAGATAATCAGTGTAAGGGCTTATCTGTAGTCCACAACAGCGGAACTCAAGATATAAATGGGTACTCTTACCAGCTGTGATGGACCCCAAATGCCATACGACAGAGGGATCAGACAGGCTTGGGATCTTATATTATGTATATCAGATGTTGTTGTATTCATCAGATGTCGCTCAGATACTGGACACAGATGGAAGAACCCGTTCAAGGTGGTATCCTCAGCTCCTGGACCGTGAAGGCTCCAAGTACTCCCCTGTTAGCCGTTTTCAACGATGTCCGTGAGGGCTCCAGGGAATGATCATGTAAAGCAGAAGGAAGGAGAAGGACTCCAATGGTGCAGGTCAAAAACCAATGAGGTTTATTAGGAATGGTAAACACCAATCAATAAAAGTGATCACAGGAACAAGTAAAAATTAAATAAAAGCAATGTGGGATACAAGTAATACTAGCCCATTGCTTTTATTTAATTTCTACTTGTTCCTGTGATCACTTTTATTGATTGGGGTTTACCATCTGAACTTTTATTCTTAATAAACCTCATTGGTTTTTGACCTGCACCATTGGAGTCCTTCTCCTTCCTTCTGCTTTACATGATCATTCCCTGGAGCCCTCACGGAACATCGTTGAAGACGGCTAACAGGGGAGTACTTGGAGCCTTCACGGTCCAGGAGCTGAGGATACCACCTTGAACGGGTTCTTCCATCTGTGTCCAGTATCTGAGCGACATCTGATGAATACAACAACATCTGATATACATAATATAAGATCCCAAGCCTGTCTGATCCCTCTGTCGTATGGCATTTGGGGTCCATCACAGCTGGTAAGAGTACCCATTTATATCTTGAGTTCCGCTGTTGTGGACTACAGATAAGCCCTTACACTGATTATCTCACGATTGGGATTACTCTCACCAGAGGAATATACCATTTAAGATTTTCTGTGGATATTTCTGTCTCACACCCTCACTGGGTTATATTCAGCATAGCCAATTTATATTGTTTTTTGGTTTCTTTTTAGATGTGTTATTTATTTTCCATTTTTTGTGATTTTCACTTTTTAGTAGCGCTACACTATTATTATATTATTCACTTTGAACTTTGTATGTTTGAGTGTTAGCAGCTTGTGTCTAATTTAGCGCAGTCCTTTTCCCCACACATATATATATATATATATATATATATACACATATACACACACACGTATACACACACACACACACATACATAG
>NC_133326.1:15962823-16027823 GCF_042186555.1 Aquarana catesbeiana
CCAGGCCCATGTGACCCCCCCCCCCTGTACACCTGAATAGGAGGGCGGCGGCATGTAGAGGCACCAATCCCTCCATGTAGCTACTGAATGCCCGCTTCTCCTCCCCTTCTCCTCCCCTTCTCCTCCCCTTCTCCTCCCCTTCTCCTCCCCTTCTCCTCCCCTTCTCCTCCCCTTCTCCTCCCCTTCTCCTCCCCTTCTCCTCCCCTTCTCCCCCCCCCTTCTCCTTCCCGTAGACATTACGCACCTGCTGGAGGGAAATGGAGGGCATTCGTAATAGTAACCCAAGAAGCAATGACATGGCATCACATCCGGTTTACTCAGAAACCATCGGCGCCACTTTTTTGAAAGTCAAAAGCTTTCAGAAATGCAGATCTTGGTGTTTTTGAATGCTTTTTAAGTGCAGACTAGAGATTTGGGGTATTATAGACCCCAAATCTCTCCATAAAGAGGACCGGTCACTGCCTATTACTGTCACAAGGAAGCTTGCATAACTTGTGACAGCAATAAAAGTGGTTTAAAAAAAAAAATGAAAGCAACAGTGTAAAAATAAAGTGCCCCGGTCCTCCTGTGCTTGTGCAGAAAAGCGAATGCACGCTTTTTTTCCCGCACACAGTGATTATCCCACACATGTGCGGTATCACCGTGAACGTCAGATCATGGGCAATAGTTCTAGCACCAGACCTGCTGTAAATCCAAAGTGGTAACCAGTAAAGGCTTTTAAAGTGTCGCCTATGGAAAATAAAATTTACATTGTTTGCCACCGTTGCACGGGCGTGCGCAATTTTAAAGCGTGACATGTTGGGTATCTCTTTATTCAGTGTAACATCATCTTTTATATTTTACAAAATAATTGGCTTATGTATTGTATTTTTTTTTGGGCATTAAAATTCAAAGAAGTGTATTTTTTTCCACAAAGAAATTGCATTTGAAACACTGCTGCACATATATGTGCTATAGCATGTGAAATAAATTGCAAAACCCACCAATTTATTCTCTAGGGCCTCTGCTTTAAAAAATTATATATATATATATATATATATATATATATATATATATATATATATATATATATATATATATATATATATATATATATATATATATATATATATATATATATATATATACATATATATACATACACACAGTGGGGATGGAAAGTATTCAGACCCCCTTAAATTTTTCACTCTTTGTTATATTGCAGCCATTTGCTAAAATCATTTAAGTTCATTTTTTTCCTCATTAATGTACACACAGCACCCCATATTGTACACACAGCCCCCCATATTGTACACACAGCCCCCCATATTGTACACACAGCCCCCCATATTGTACACACAGCCCCCCATATTGTACACACAGCCCCCCATATTGTACACACAGCACCCCATATTGTACACACAGCACCCCATATTGTACACACAGCACCCCATATTGTACACACAGCCCCCCATATTGTACACACAGCACCCCATATTGGCAGAAAAACACAGAATTGTTGACATTTTTGCAGATTTATTAAAAAAGAAAAACTGAAATATCACATGGTCCTAAGTATTCAGACCCTTTGCTGTGACACTCATATATATAACTCAGGTGCTGTCCATTTCTTCTGATCATCCTTGAGATGGTTCTACACCTTCATTTGAGTCCAGCTGTGTTTGATTATACTGATTGGACTTGATTAGGAAAGCCACACACCTGTCTATATAAGACCTTACAGCTCACAGTGCATGTCAGAGCAAATGAGAATCATGAGGTCAAAGGAACTGCCTGAAGAGCTCAGAGACAGAATTGTGGCAAGGCACAGATCTGGCCAAGGTTACAAAAAAATTCTGCTGCACTTAAGGTTCCCAAGAGCACAGTGACCTCCATAATCCTTAAATGGAAGACGTTTGGGATGACCAGAACCCCTCCTAGAGCTGGCCGTCCGGCCAAACTGAGCTATCGGGGGAGAAGAGCCTTGGTGAGGGAGGTAAAGAAAAAACCAAAGATCACTGTGGCTGAGCTCCAGAGATGCAGTCGGGAGATGGGAGAAAGTTGTATAAAGTCAACCATCACTGCAGCCCTCCACCAGTCAGGGCTTTATGGCAGAGTGGCCCGACAGAAGCCTCTCCTCAGTGCAAGACACATGAAAGCCCACATGGAGTTTGCTAAATTACACCTCAAGGACTCCAAGATGGTGAGAAATAAGATTCTCTGGACTGATGAGACCAAGATAGAACTTTTTGGCCTTAATTCTAAGCGGTATGTGTGGAGATAACCAGGCACTGCTCATCACCTGTCCAATACAGTCCCAACAGTGAAGCATGGTGGTGGCAGCATCATGCTGTGGGGGTGTTTTTCAGCTGCAGGAACGGGACAACTGGTTGCAATCGAGGGAAAGATGAATGCGGCCAAGTACAGGGATATCCTGGACGAAAACCTTCTCCAGAGTGCTCAGGACCTCAGACTGGTCCGAAGATTTACCTTCCAACAAGACAATGACCCTAAGCACACAGCTAAAATAACGAAGGAGTGGCTTCACAACAACTCCGTGACTGTTCTTGAATGGCCCAGCCAGAGCCCTAACTTAAACCCAATTGAGCATCTCTGGAGAGACCTAAAAATGGCCGTCCACCAACGTTTACCATCCAACCTGACAGAACTGGAGAGGATCTGCAAGGAGGAATGGCAGAGGATCCCCAAATCCAGGTGTGAAAAACTTGTTGCATCTTTCCCAAAAAGACTCATGGCTGTATTAGATCAAAAGGGGCTTCTACTAAATACTGAGCAAAGGGTCTGAATACTTAGGACCATGCGATATTTCAGTTTTTCTTTTTTAATAAATCTGCAAAAATGTCAACAATTCTGTGTTTTTCTGCCAATATGGGGTGCTGTGTGTACAATATGGGGTGCTGTGTGTACAATATGGGGTGCTGTGTGTACAATATGGGGTGCTGTGTGTATAATATGGGGTGCTGTGTGTACAATATGGAGTGCTGTGTGTACATTAATGAGGAAAAAAAATGAACTTAAATGATTTTAGCAAATGGCTGCAATATAACAAAGAGTGAAAAATGTAAGGGGGTCTGAATACTTTCTGTCCCCACTGTGTGTGTGTGTGTGTGTGTGTATGTATGTATATATATATATATATATATATATATATATATATATATATATATATATATATATATATATATATATAATTTATTTATATTTTTACTTGTATATATTGCTTTTCAAATATGCCAAGACAATCTGATTGCATACCAAATGACGGAGATCGGATGGTTTGAGTAAAGTCACAGATTTATGTTGACAGTTTTGTGTGTTGCTTCCACTTACTGTATAATTGCA
This sequence comes from Aquarana catesbeiana, assembly GCF_042186555.1. Classification (NCBI taxonomy): domain Eukaryota; kingdom Metazoa; phylum Chordata; class Amphibia; order Anura; family Ranidae; genus Aquarana; species Aquarana catesbeiana. The sequence continues at coordinate 15,966,166 of NC_133326.1, forward strand.
TTGTCTAGCATTGCTTTAATAACTGATACCTAACTGATAATAACAACATTAATTTTGTTTTGCAAGATGATCTTCCCTTTCCATTGGCCTTGTCCGTATATCCCGCTTTGCCCCCTGGCCCTGGCAGACGTGCTGAGTGCCCCTTGTCCCTTCATTGTGGGAATTGATTCTCGCTACTTTGATTTGTACGAACCCCCTCCGGATGTGAGCTGTGTTGACCTAGATACCAACACCATTTCTCAGTAAGTATTCCTCCATGAGAACTTGTTCTGTGCGTGGTTGTTTTAAAATACATCAACTTTCTGGCTGGAGGGCAGTAAAGTCTTCTTTACCAGTAATGGGAAGCATCTATTTCCTATTACACTGGAAGGATGAGGCTGTATTTCGTGTTACTGGTCTAAGACTGGTGAGATCACATAGTCTGATGCATAATATGATTTAATATTTCCTCTCAACATTTTGTGTCCAGTATTTAACATATGTTTTGTGTCCTTTTTTTTTAATTATTATTACCTTTTGTCTTTGTAAATGTGGGCAGTCATGTTAAGAGTGGTGTGCACAAAACATATATACTAAATATACTTTTCATAAATACATATCTGAACAATCTAATTCTGATGGTGGGAATCAAGAATGAGGTTTGCATGGATCAGTAACCCCTTTACAACCACTTAAAGTGATATGAAAGGCTAAGTTCACTCCCCCCCCCCCCCCCCCCTAAATTCCAGCTCCCCTGTGTACCAATATAGCATTAATGTACTTATTTTGCAAAAAAAAAACGTTTTCCATTAATTCTACACACACTTACCTCACTCTCTTCATAGCTATTTGAACACACTGCTCAATTACCATATTCATGCACAGGCATGTACCTTAATTTTAAGAGGGAAGTTTTAGGAAAAATAATTACATTTTAAATCAAGAATTTTGAAGCAAAATAAGGGTCAGTGCCCATCTGCTGCCTTGCCATTGCCCATCATTGCAGCCTAATCAGTGCCCAGCTACAGCCTTGCCCATCATTGCAGCCTAATCAGTGCCCATCTGCAGCCTTGCCCATCATTGCAGCCTAATCAGTGCCCAGCTACAGCCTTGCCCATAATTGCAGCCTGATCAGTGCCCATCTGCAGTCTTACCCATCATTGCAACCTGAACAGTGCCCATCTGCAGCCTTGCCATTGCCCATCATTGCAGCCTTGCCCATCATTGCAGCCTAATCAGTGCCCAGCTACAGCCTTGACCATAATTGCAGCCTGATCAGTGCCCATCTTCAGTCTTACCCATCATTGCAACCTGAACAGTGCCCATCTGCAGCCTTGCCCATCATTGCAGCCTAATTGGTGCCCATCTGCAGCCTTGCCTATAATTGCAGGCTGATTCATTCCCATCTGCAGCCTTGTCTATGCCGGGATAGAGCCGGATCTCCCCTGTACTCGGCTCGGCTCGCAGTCACGCCCAGTCCCGCCTCTTGGCTCGGCTCCTATGATCGACATAACAGCGGTCCAATGCCGGGACATCAACGCTAGGAGCCGTCCAGGGGATGGGACTGGGCGTGACTGCGAGCCGAGCCGAGTGCACAGGATATTGCGGCTCTGTGTTTCGTCGGCGCTCGTTCCCTCCTTCCCCTCCCTGGCAGCCTACAATATATCGACGTATAATGCGCACACACGATCCCCCCCCCCTCCATTTTAAGGGGGGAAAAAGTGCGTGTTATATGCTGATAAATACGGTACTTCTGCCTTACTTCCTGGACAGACTTTAGGTCATGACACAGGAAGGAGTTGACCAGCTGATCTCATTAGCACACACCCTGCATCATCCACCCTCAGCTGGTCAACTCCTTCCTGTGTCATGACCTAAAGTCTCTCCAGGAAGTAAGGCAGAAGTAATTGAGCAGTGTGTTTAAATAGCTATGAAGAGAGTGAGGTAAGCGTGTGTAGAATTAATTGAAAGCTGTTTTATTTTTGCAAAATAAGTACATTAATGCTATATTGGTACATAGGGGAGCTGGAATTTAGAAAAAAAAAGCAGGGATATGCAATTAGTGGACCTCCAGCTGTTGCAAAACTACAAGTCCCATCATGCCTCTGCTTCTAGGTGTCATGCTTGTGGCTGTTAGTCTTGCTATGCCTCATGGGAGTTGTAGTTCTGCAACAGCTGGAGGTCCGCTAATTGCATATCCCTGGTATAAAGGCTTGCTTGCTATTTTAAATAGTTTGGGAACGTTCTGTACCCAGGATGACTAATTGTCTTGGTGCATAAAATGTCACTTCATTGTGCAGTAACTGCAACTTCGGTTAAAACAGTATATTCTTGGTGGGGGGTGGCTCCAATGGAAAGAAACCTCTCCTCCCCTCAAATATCTCACAGAATAAAAATCGCCCACGCTCCTGTTGCTCATCATCCTAGTTGTTCTAGTCTTGTTCTATTCTTGCTCTCGGCATTTAAAAAAAGGAGACGGGCAGGATGCACGGATCAGTTAAAAAGTACCACTTTATTCCATGAAAATGCATAGCACACTTACATGGAGTATAACTGTGTTCAGCATGAAATGCAGAGGGAAGACCATGTGGATTTAGCCAAGAATGGAATTGGAGCTTCAATCGGTAAGTCTCCGTGGTATGAGAGCCAGGCTCGCCACACAGAAGAGAATGGTCATGGCAGCAACATGTTTCAGGGGCCCCACCCCCTTTGTCAATCTTGGGGAAAGGTGGCAGGGCCCCTTAAACATGTTGCTGCCAGACCGTTCCCTCTGACGCTTTCCTTGTTTCTGTGAGACGAGGTGCACGCAGGAAAGCCGCAGGCGCCGCTTGCTTCTTTCTACGTGGCGATTCTGGCTTTCGTACCACGGAGTCTTACTGATTAAAGCTCTGATTCCATCCTTTGCTACATCTACGTGGTTTTTCCCTCTGCACTTTATGGCGATCACAGTTTTACTCCATGTTTGTGTGCTTTGTGTTTTTATGCCATTAAGTGGTGCTTTTTTTATTGATCCACCTGCCCTGCCTTTCTGCTTTTTTTTATTTATTTATTTTTTATTTATATGCCCATGGATTGGATCGGTCCCAAATTTATATAGGAGCTGCAGAATCATTCTCCCCGCTTCTCACCTGTACCGTGTACCTCTTTGTGGATAAGTAAAAATCACCACTTTATTCCATAAAAACACATGGCACACTTAGACCCCTTTCACTCTGGGGCCGCCATGCATTAGCGGTAAAGCGCCGCTCGTTTTTAGCGGTGCTTTACCACTGTTTAAGCCAAGCTTTTTGGCCGCTAGCGGGGCTTTTTACCCCCTGCTAGCGGCCGAAGAACTGGTTAAAAGCGCTTGTGTTGCAGTGCTTCCGAAGCACTTTTCATGCGCTTTGGAAGTTCTGCCCTTTCATTTCAATGGGCAGGGGGTTTTGGGAGCGCCGTATACAGGCGCTCCCAAACTGCCCCAAAGATGCTGCTTGCAGGACTTTTCCTAACATCCCGCAAGCGCACCGCCCCCAGTGTGAAAAGTCACACTGAAATGAATAGGAGGCGATTTTCAGGCGCTATTTCTAGCGCTAAAACGCCTGAAAACCACCTCAGTGTGAAAGGGGTCTTACATGGAGTAAAACTGTAATTGGCATACAGTGGAGAGGCAAAAAAACATGTAGATGTAGCCAAGGATGGAATCCTAGCTCCAATCAGTAAGCCTCCATGGTATGAGAGCCGAACCCAGCACACAGATAGAAGCTGGTGACGTCTATGGCCATGCTGCGCGCACCTTGTCTTACAGCAACAAGGAGCGTGTCAAAAGGAATAGTTGGGCAGCAACATGTTTCAGGGGCCCAGCCTCTATTGTCAAGCTTGAGAAAGGCGGCAGGGCCCCTGAAAAATGTTGCTGGCCAACCATTCCCTTTGACACTTTCCTTGTTGCTGCAAAACGAGGTGCATGCAGGACAGCCATAGGCACCGCCTGCTTCACAGTTTTACTCCATGTAAGTGTGCTATGTGGTTTTTATGGAGTAAATGGGTACTATTTAAAGGTCCGTGCACCTTGCCTTTCTGCCTTTTTACATGACCATGGATTGGATTGGTCTCAGATCTATCTAGGAGCTGCATGATCATTCCCCCCCCCCCGTTCTCACCTGTACCATGTACCCCTTTGTGGACAGTTTTTGCAGATAGGAGTTCTGTGCAATTAGTGCTGAACATTGGGCGTGTGTTGTTTTTTGCACATATCCAGTTATTTTATTGTTGTTGTTGTTGTCTATTCCTATGCTGGCCATACACTATACCAAAAATCGGCTAAACCCATTTTCGAAAAACATTCGGCCGTGAGCGCAAACGATAGTGCCATCATGCAATGACCGATAAATCATTCAGTGGACATAAATTTAATGCATTTTTTGTTAATTTTTTTACATCTACCTAGTGCAGACAGTTTGGAAGGGAAACACATTAACCTTTCAATTTATTGTTCGTTTCGGGCAGAAAATTTCCGAACTTGTCCTTTCATTTTTTTTTCGGCTCAAAAACGCCCCAACCGATTATCGATTTTGTGCCCATTAACTGGCCGAAAAATGAACAAACTGTCTAAATGACCGAATTTCAGACGATTTTTTTCATATAGTGTATGGCCAGCATAACTCTCACAAGTTACTGAACTAAGTGTCACTGTTATCTTTCCAATATGGCAGAATTGATTGCAAACGGAATATCAGCTGGAAGATCCTGCCTAAGAAAGCCTGCAAGAATCTCCTGAATACGCTCAGTAATCTGTATCGGCAATTGGCGGAGTGTAAGTAGCTTTTTTATGTTTTTGGATTGTGCAGTGCTGCTGATGGCAATATTTTATTACAGACGCCATGTGATGGTGGCAATGCAGACCATGCAAGTATTACAATGGCCTCATATTTTATCATCATGTGAGTGAATATATGAGCTGAATATGTGAGTCACTTTGATTGCTTTGATATTGTAGATTTATCTTCTACTTTAAGGCTCGATTCACACCTATGCATGTTGCTTTTGAGCGTTTTTGGAGGTTTTTTTTCCATGCTTGCCACGTTTTTGAGCAGCGTTTTTGCGGCGTTTTTGCCGCGATTTGCGTTTTGCGTTTTTTTTTTTTTTTTTTTTTTTTTTTTTTTTTTTACAGTCTAAAAAAAATTTTTAAAAAAATAAAAAAAAAACAAAAAAAAAAACGCATCAAAAACGCTGCAAAAACGGTGCACTTGCGTTTTTGATGCTTGTCCATTGAAATCTATTACATGCAAAACGCTGCTTTTTGCATGAAAAAAAGTCCCTGACCCTTTCCAAAAATGCAGAGAAACAAAAAAGCATTGATGTGAACATGTTCCATAGGAACCCATGTTAAAAAATTCCCGTGCATTTCTGCAAAATGCATCAAAAAACGCGCTAGTGTGAATGGAGCCTTAGTCATCCTCCGCTGCCAATTTTAGCATGTCATATTTTTTTTTTGGGGCGGGGGGAGTAGCGAGTATTTAGTTATGACAAGTACCCGCTCCCACTTCCCCTCGGATTGTCTAGGTGATTCAAGTGGAAGTTCTCCTCTGCTCCTTTCTGCGGTCTTTTGGTGACACGTTACCGGTACCAAAAGACTGCGGGACCATTCACACAGTGCAGCACGGTTCTAAACATGCGCAGCGGGCAGTCAGCTGTGAAGCCAAAAACAAAATAGCCGGCTGCCCACAGTTGGGATTACGGCACTGGGAACCTGAAGGCTAGTGAATACGGCGCTGGCTCTCTGGACAGGTGAGTGTCGTTTTATTAAGTCAGCAGCTACAGGATTTGTAGCTGCTGACTTTTTTTTCTCTCCCCCCCCCCCCCAGAGTGAACCTCCTCTTTAAAGGGGTTTTAAACCTTCGATCCATTCTATGCATTAAGGTGAAAAATCTCCTGTGATGCAGCTTGCCCCCCAGAGCCTCCCTTTTTACTTACCTGAACCCGGTCTTTCCAGCGACAGGACTGAGCACACCAGCTCCAGCCGGTGTCTCGGGTCCTGATTGGCTAGATTGATAGCAGTGCAGCCATTTGGTTTCCGCTGCTGTCAATCAAATCCAATGATGCGGGAGACGGGGGGGGTGGAGCCGAGTCCTACTGTCTGTGTCAATGGACGCTTCTGAGATCCAATTCCTGCACCATTTTACAGTTCAATCTGCGATCCGATCTGGGGGGGTCATTAACTTTACATTGACACCCACAGCGGTTGGCAGATCTCAGTGTAACCACTGTGCGATTCATGTGCGATACGCATTAGTGTGAACTGGCACTTAAAACCCAATCCAGAGTCTCTTCCAGCTTTGGGGCATGAGCACCAGTTATGTAGCCTAGTTCCCTTTTTGTCCACAGCCTTGGAAGCAAAAGGTTGAACAATTGGGAACATATTTGGAAACACGGTCAGGTGTTGGGTACCAGCAAAATAGAAATTTTATAAGAGTTCTCTAGAGCCAGGATATTGAGGGAGCTTCTGGGCAACTTCAGTTTTTTCACAAACTCCAGCAGCAAATTTCTATGTGCCTTGGCCTTGGTCAACTCGACACATTCCATTTTTATTCTATTGAATGAAATGTGTTCTACAGTACTCAAGCCACTACTGTAGAATAAATAAGTACCGTATATACTCGAGTATAAGCCGACCCAAATATAAGCCGAGGCACCTAATTTTACCACAAAAAACTGAACTTTCTTTTTGACTCGAGTATAAGCCTAGGGGGAGAAATGTGCAGCTACTGTAAGTGGAAAAGAAGGTCAACAATTCCCATTTGCAGCCTCACTGTGCCCATTTGCAGCCATAGGTCCTCCGAACTTCAAACTCGGTAGTTAAGGGTTCCTAGATGCCCCCTAGCTGCAGCCAAAATTTGGGGTCTCTGAACCCAAAGGGTCCCGAAATGACATTGCTGCAGATGGACACAGTTGACCGACTTTGGAGCCCCGTATCTCGGGGCCACTTAGTGCTAGGAACCCTAAATTTGGTGTGCAAACCCAGTGGAACTAGTACTACAACATATCCAAGCTGGGGTTCCTAGAACCATGTGGCCCCAAGATATGGGGCCCCAAAGTCGGTTCAGAAAATGTCAAGCACTTTTCTGCAGCAGAGAATGACATTTTCCAAACCAACTTTGGGGCCCCGTATCTCTGGGCCACTTGGTGCTAGGAACCCCAGCTATTGGGGTTCCTAGCACCATCCTAGAACCCCAGCTGTTGTAGTGCTAGTTCCACTGGGTTTGCACACCAAGATTGGGGTTCCTAGCACGAAGTGGCCCCGAGATACGGGGCCCCAAAGTCGGTTCGGAAAATGTCATTCTTTGCTAAAAAAAAAAACTCGGCTTATACTCGAGTATATATGGTACTTTTTGTTCTACAGCATTTCGGCACAACCTAGTACCTACTTGAACATACCTGAAACATAGCATGAGAGATTTAAAAGGTTGTAAAGTTTAGAAATGTAAAACCTACCACAAACCCAACAAGGTTGACCAAGACACCTTACACCTTACACCTAACCCATCAGCAAACAAGCCATAGCGAAGATCTGGAATGCCCTGACTCAACATTAAAAAAAACAAAAAAAGCTAAACTGATTTAGGCTGGCCATACATGGATCGAATTTCGAAAGAATTTTCATTTGAAAATCAGAAAATTCGTGTATTTCATGATCCGATGACGCCACCATTGATTTCGAAATGCGGCCAACCAAGCCTTCAATTTCACCTCATGTTGCTACAGAAAATAATTTTGTGGCTGGGAATCTTCTTTTTCTTTCCATGCATTTTCTTTTCTTGCACACGCGCATTTCTTTTTCGATTTACATTTCTCGCACGATTCTCCCATCATTGATTAGGAAAATCGTTTGTTTTTCCAACATGTCCCATTACTCATATTTGATTGCCGCTCGAAAATCGGCTGTTGCTGCAGCCCACTAATGCTGCGAATACGAACGAAAATTCTTAGATACGGACGAAATTCGACCCATGTATGGCCTGCCTAACCCAAACCAAGTTTGGCAACAGTTTTCAAGAATGATGAAGATAGAATGTCCATCCACCAAAAATGATGGGAATACTGGGCTACTCGCTCTCCCCTGCACACGCCCAGCTTGTGCCTATTAGCACTATAATTTAAACCCTCTGACCCATACGCAGCTCCCCCTATCCCCACCCCCTTCACGCTCCTCTCTTTCCTTCGTCTCTTTCCTTCGTCTCTTTTCTTCGCTCCACACCTTGCACCTAACCAACTGCCCACCGAATTGCAACAAGCACAACTCCAAGAAGCCCTACACATACCTCTTTTGGTGCTACCTCTGCATGTATATTTTTGCTGTGTGTTTTTTTTTTTTCTTTTTATTAAAATGAAAATATTGAAATAAGAAAAAAAAATGCTGCATAAACTATATAATAATAATATTTATGCAGTTTTAGTTTTTCATTTTAGGTTTGTTCTTCTCTTGCTTAGAGATCTGTGATTTTGACTTTTATTTAAAACTTGGGCTCTGTCAACATGTGTCCATTTTACCTTTTTAGTACAGCAAAGACCTAGAGAAGATGCGCTGATGGAACTGGCTATGAATGACTGTGACTCCAGTTCAGGGAAGAAAATGCATCAACTGGACATGGAGATTCAGGAAGCTTTTTTGTGCTTCATGGCATCCATTTTGAAAGGGTACAGAGTCTATCTGCGACCAATCACACAGGCTCCATCTGAGACAGCCACAGATGCAAGCTCTCTTTTTGAGTTGCAAGGTATGCAAAATATAATGTTCTTATTGATACTTTGGAGTTTTTTTTTTTTTTTTTGTTTTTTTGTTTTTTCTTATGAATTGTTTTTTTATTTTCAGAGAGTAGAAAAAAAAGTTAGACCCCCAAGTGGGCTTCCCACGCAGGGGAGAACACTTGAGATAATAAACAAGTTAGGTTCGACAATACAAAAGAAAAAGGAGAAAAAAAAAATAGGAGCAAACATTGCATAGCAGTCCACATTATTTCAAAAGTTGGTTCCAGAACATTCCCTGAGAGATTGAAGTGAACGGGAGCAAGTGAGAATAGTGAGGTGGCTTAGGCACCTCTTCCTGGGCAGAATCATGAGCCCTGGTCCACTGCTGTAGAGGGTCCTCCAACCACCGAGTCTACACATTGCAACATTTTTTCTTCCCGCTCCTATTATCATAGGTGTCTTGGTATAATTTCTAGTGCAGAAAAACATAGATTTCTGCACAAGTGTGAACAAGCCCTTACCTCAGTGTCCCCAGTTCCCCCTTGACATCACAGACCCCCTTTTTTACATCAGACCTTCCCAATCACAGACTCCCAATTGGCCATTTTCCCTCCCCGGTGTCATGTGACTCGTTAGTGTTACAAGGTCTCGGGTGTGAATGGGGAGCAGGTGTGTTAAATCTGGTGTTACTCTCATTCTCTCATACTGGTGACTGGAAGTTCAACATGGCACCTCATGACAAAGAACTCTCTAAAGGTTCAAAAAAAAAAAAAATTGTTGCTTTACATAAAGATGGCCTAGGTGATAAGAAGATTGCCAAGACCCTCAAACTGAGCTGCAGCTTGTTGGCCAAGACCATACAGCGGTTTAACAGGACAGGTTCCACTCAGAACAGGCCTCGCCATGGTCCACCAAAGAAGTTGAGGTCACGTGCTCAGCGTCATATCCAGAGGTTGTCTTTGGGAAATAGACGTATGAGTGCTGCCAGCATTGCTGCAGAGGTTGAAGGGGTGGGGGGTCAGCCTGTCAGTGCTCAGACCATACGCCGCACACTGCATCAAATTGGTCTGCATGGCTGTCATCCCAGAAGGAAGCCTCTTCTAAAGATGATGCACAAGAAAGCCCGCAAACAGTTTGTTTAAGGCAAGCAGACTAAGGACCTCATGGAGGAGTGGAAGAGGACTCCAGTGGTAATCTGTGAAGCTCTGGTGAACTCCATACCCAAGAGGGTTAAGGCAGTGCTGGAAAATAATGGTGGCCACACAAAATATTGACACTTTGGGCCCAACTTGGACATTTTCACTTAGGGGTGTACTCACTTTTGTTGCCAGCGGTTTAGACATTAATGGCTGTGTAGCAAAGTGTCATTTCTTCAGTGTTGTCACATGAAAGGATAGAATAAAATATTTACAAAAATGTGAGGGGTGTACTCACTTTTGTGAGAGATACTGTATGCTGTAATACAAACACTGCACACATCCATAACTGGCCTTCGCAGCAAGGAGCACATGGAAGGGCGATGCATGTCAAATAAAACCAAAGAAAATTCCCAGCTCAACTTACTAACCAGCCTGCAACCAACTGAATTATCCTGTCTAAAAGTATTTGTTAAAAACAGGGGTTTAGTTTGCACACATTTACAAATACATGCGTAAGTTTCAGAGCCACTTCACGGCACCCCAGTATTATCCGCAGTCCTAACTCTACATTTTCGAGAGCCTCCATGGTAGAAGCGCATGCATTATAATAGATATATAGAGGGCAGGTGAGCCTGGAGGGAACCCCACCCCTCCTTTAAAGGCAGAGGGGCGCACTGGACACCCAGCATAACGTACGCTGTACTACTCCTGTGTGATTTGAGGCCTTACAACAGCAGAAAGTAAAAAAGTAATGTCTCTTTTTCTCTTTTTAAGATTTCTTAAAGAGCCGTGATCGTTCTCACCACAAATTTTACAATATGATGACTAAAACTCAGATGTTTATCCGCTTCATTGAAGAGTGCTCATTCGTTAGCGATAAAGACGCCAGCCTGGCCTTTTTCGATGACTGCGTTGAGAAGGTATGTTCCCAAAATAAACTTTTGGAGCTTCTATTACTGGGGATGTTTTGTATTTTTCTTTAACTTGCAAGGCAGCGGTAATCTCCATCGTATCATTTTCTAAATGTTAAACCATTGTGATTCATTTCTCCCGGGTGATGCATGTTAAAGTTCACCTGTCTCTTCTGTTAAGCTTTAATACACTTTCTCTATAATTCAGACAATGTGTTGGTGATGTGACTTGACACAAGCTTTTCTTCGCTATTATCTCAGATTAACACAGGTTTTGGCATTCTCTGCAAATTATAACTGACAATTGTATGCCAAGCTGTGTGTACAGCCGTGGCCAAAAGTTTTAAGAATGATCACACCTGCCTGCTGCCATTCGTGCTGCAAGATCTGCACTGGTGGTGCCCCCCCCCCCCCCCTTCTGCATTGGTGGTGCCCCCATCCCCCCCCCTTATGCACTGGTGGTGCCCCCATCCCCCCCCTTCTGCACTGGTGGTGCCCCCATCCCCCCCCCTTCTGCACTGGTGGTGCCCCCATCCCCCCCCTTCTGCACTGGTGGTGCCCCCATCCCCCCCCTTCTGCACTGGTGGTGCCCCTATCCCCCCCCTTCTGCACTGGTGGTGCCCCTATCCCCTCCCTTCTGCACTGGTGGTGCCCCTATCCCCCCCCATCTGCACTGGTGGTGCCCCTATCCCCCCCCATCTGCACTGGTGGTGCCCCTATCCCCCCCTCATCTGCACTGGTGGTGCCCCTATCCCCCCCCATCTGCACTGGTGGTGCCCCCATCCCCCCCCCTTCTGCACTGGTGGTGCCCCTATCCCCCCCCTCCTGCACTGGTGGTGCCCCTATCCCCCCCCATCTGCACTGGTGGTGCCCCTATCCCCCCCCATCTGCACTGGTGGTGCCCCTATCCCCCCCCATCTGCACTGGTGGTGCCCCTATCCCCCCCCCATCTGCACTGGTGGTGCCCCTATCCCCCCCCATCTGCACTGGTGGTGCCCCTATCCCCCCCCATCTGCACTGGTGGTGCCCCTATCCCCCCCTCATCTGCACTGGTGGTGCCCCTATCCCCCCCCATCTGCACTGGTGGTGCCCCCATCCCCCCCCCTTCTGCACTGGTGGTGCCCCCATCCCCCCCCCTTCTGCACTGGTGGTGCCCCCATCCCCCCCCCTTCTGCACTGGTGGTGCCCCCATCCCCCCCCCTTCTGCACTGGTGGTGCCCCCATCCCCCCCCCTTCTGCACTGGTGGTGCCCCCATCCCCCCCCCCTTCTGCACTGGTGGTGCCCCCATCCCCCCCCCCTTCTGCACTGGTGGTGCCCCCATCCCCCCCCCCCCCTTCTGCACTGGTGGTGCCCCCATCCCCCCCTTCTGCACTGGTGGTGCCCCCATCCCTCCCCCCCCCTCTGCACCGGTGGTGCCCCCATCCCTCCCCCCCCCTCTGCACCGGTGGTGCCCCCATCCCTCCCCCCCCTCTGCACCGGTGGTGCCCCCATCCCTCCCCCCCCTCTGCACCGGTGGTGCCCCCATCCCTCCCCCCCCTCTGCACCGGTGGTGCCCCCATCCCTCCCCCCCCTCTGCACCGGTGGTGCCCCCATCCCTCCCCCCCCTCTGCACCGGTGGTGCCCCCATCCCTCCCCCCCCTCTGCACCGGTGGTGCCCCATCCCTCCCCCCCCTTCTGCACCGGTGGTGCCCCCATCCCTCCCCCCCCTCTGCACCGGTGGTGCCCCCATCCCTCCCCCCCCTCTGCACCGGTGGTGCCCCCATCCCTCCCCCCCCTCTGCACCGGTGGTGCCCCATCCCTCCCCCCCCTCTGCGCCGGTGGTGCCCCCATCCCTCCCCCCCCCCTCTGCGCCGGTGGTGCCCCCATCCCTCCCCCCCCCCTCTGCGCCGGTGGTGCCCCTATCCCCCCCCATCTGCGCCGGTGGTGCCCCTATCCCCCCCCATCTGCACCGGTGGTGCCCCTATCCCCCCCCATCTGCACTGGTGGTGCCCCTATCCCCCCCTTCTGCACTGGTGGTGCCCCCATCCCTCCCCCCCCTTCTGCACTGGTGGTGCCCCCATCCCTCCCCCCCCCCTCTGCACTGGTGGTGCCCCCATCCCCCCCCCCCTTCTGCACTGGTGGTGCCCCCATCCCTCCCCCCCCTTCTGCACTGGTGGTGCCCCCATCCCTCCCCCCCCTGCACTGGTGGTGACCTCATCCCTCCCCCCCCCTCTGCACTGGTGGTGCCCCCATCCCTCCCCCCCCTTCTGCACTGGTGGTGCCCCCATCCCTCCCCCCCCTTCTGCACTGGTGGTGCCCCCATCCCTCCCCCCCCCTTCTGCACCGGTGGTGCCCCCATCCCTCCCCCCCCCCTTCTGCACCGGTGGTGCCCCCATCCCTCCCCCCCCTTCTGCACCGGTGGTGCCCCCATCCCTCCACCCCCCTTCTGCACCGGTGGTGCCCCCATCCCTCCACCCCCCTTCTGCACCGGTGGTGCCCCCATCCCTCCCCCCCCTCTGCACCGGTGGTGCCCCCATCCCTCCCCCCCCTCTGCACCGGTGGTGCCCCCATCCCTCCACCCCCCTTCTGCACCGGTGGTGCCCCCATCCCTCCCCCCCCTCTGCACCGGTGGTGCCCCCATCCCTCCCCCCCCTCTGCACCGGTGGTGCCCCCATCCCTCCCCCCCCCTCTGCACCGGTGGTGCCCCCATCCCTCCCCCCCCCTCTGCACCGGTGATGCCCCCATCCCTCCCCCCCCCTCTGCACCGGTGATGCCCCCATCCCTCCCCCCCCCTCTGCACCGGTGATGCCCCCATCCCTCCCCCCCCCTCTGCACCGGTGATGCCCCCATCCCTCCCCCCCCCTCTGCACCGGTGGTGACCTCATCCCTCCCCCCCCCTCTGCACTGGTGGTGCCCCCATCCCTCCCCCCCCCTTCTGCACTGGTGGTGCCCCCATCCCTCCCCCCCCCCTTCTGCACTGGTGGTGCCCCCATCCCTCCCCCCCCTTCTGCACTGGTGGTGCCCCCATCCCTCCCCCCCCCCTTCTGCACCGGTGGTGCCCCCATCCCTCCCCCCCCCCTTCTGCACCGGTGGTGCCCCATCCCTCCCCCCCCTTCTGCACCGGTGGTGCCCCCATCCCTCCCCCCCCTTCTGCACCGGTGGTGCCCCCATCCCTCCACCCCCCTTCTGCACCGGTGGTGCCCCCATCCCTCCACCCCCCTTCTGCACCGGTGGTGCCCCCATCCCTCCCCCCCTTCTGCACCGGTGGTGCCCCCATCCCTCCCCCCCCTCTGCACCGGTGGTGCCCCCATCCCTCCCCCCCCTCTGCACCGGTGGTGCCCCCATCCCCCCCCCCCTCTGCACCGGTGGTGCCCCCATCTCCCCCTCTCTGCACCGGTGGTGCCCCCATCTCCCCCCCCCTTTGCACCGGTGGTGCCCCCATCTCCCCCCCCTCTGCACCGGTGGTGCCCCCATCCCTCCCCCCCCCTTCTGCACTGGTGGTGCCCCCATCCCTCCCCCCCCCCTTCTGCACCGGTGGTGCCCCCATCCCTCCACCCCCCTTCTGCACCGGTGGTGCCCCCATCCCTCCCCCCCCTTCTGCACCGGTGGTGCCCCCATCCCTCCCCCCCCCCTTCTGCACCGGTGATGCCCCCATCCCCCCCCCCCCTCTGCACCGGTGGTGCCCCCATCTCCCCCCCCTCTGCACCGGTGGTGCCCCCATCTCCCCCCCCCTCTGCACCGGTGGTGCCCCCATCTCCCCCCCCCTCTGCACCGGTGGTGCCCCCATCCCCCCCCCCCCCCTCTGCACCGGTGGTGCCCCCATCTCCCCCCCCCCTCTGCACTGGTGGTGCCCCCATCCCCCCCCCCCCCCTCTGCACCGGTGGTGCCCCCATCTCCCCCCCCCCTCTGCACTGGTGGTGCCCCCATCTCCCCCCCCCCCCCCCTCTGCACTGGTGGTGCCCCCATCTCCCCCCCCTCTGCACTGGTGGTGCCCCCATCCCGCAGCTGAATCAACTGTAGGAGACGGTCCTTTCGCTTGCTTTTCTTGGGTGCCCTGAAGCCTTCTTCACAAATGCAGTGGAAAAGTTTTTTTTATGGCATTACATTTTTTTTTTATGGTAAAGAGGGACTTTGCCATTAATTGCAATTCATCTGATTACTCTTCATAACATTCTGGAGTTTATGCAAATTGTCATCATAACAACTGAGGCACCAGACTTTGTGAAAATTTTTACATTCTCAAAATTTTTGGCCACGGCTGTATATCTACGGTTGTGTTTGAGTGTTTCTATTGCACTTGTTTTAAAGAAAGTTGCCTTTTATTTCTGTGCTGGTTAACTGTAAAGAGGAGCCATCTTCTGACACTTGCTCTGCTCTCTCATTAACAAGCTGTTTTCAGAAAGGAATTGTGCTGAGAAAGGAATCAAGGTAAGACCGCTAATTAAAGGATGGCAACTGTGCTGACAACTGTGACCAGATTTACCAATTTTTAAATGTAGGTGCATGTAAAATATGTTCTATTTCTGATCTATGCTGTTCTGTCGTCTGATTTATAGGGTAACATCAATGTGTTCAAACACACAATACTGCCTTCGGTAAAACTTTTAATTGTGTTCTGCATCCTGTAAGGCTGCTACAGAGAATACCTCAAAGGATCAAGTTTTTATTCTTTTTAAAATAACAAACATGTTACACTTACCTGCTCTGTAAATCTGTTTTGCAACAGAGTAGCCCCAATTCTCCTCTTCTGGGGTCTCCTGCTGGCACTTCTGGCTCCTCCCCCCTGCTATGGGGGCACTCGTGCAGGATCGCTCCCCGAACCGCACTCTGTGTGCCCGTTGACACACACACAGCATGGCTTGGCCCCGCCCCCTTCTCCCTGCTCACTGGCTGTGATTGATTCTGAGCCAATGGCAAGAGAGCAAAGCCATGCTCTTGTGCACAGCGGCTAGATCAGGGATCCTCAAACTACGGCCCTCCAGCTGTTGCAGAACTACACATCCCATGAAGCATTGTAAAACTCTGACATTCACAGACATGACTGGGCATGATGGGAATTGTAGTTCCTGAACACCTGGAGGGCCGCAGTTTGAAGACCCCTGGGCTAGATGGAGATCAGGCAAGTATAAGGGGGCTGGGGGAAAGTTGCATACAGAAGGATTTTTTTTTTTTTTTACCTTTTTAATGCAGAGAATGCATTAAGAAAAAAAATTTCAGCCTTTTAGAACCACTTTGATTTCTATCTTGAGCTTGAGTTGGTGTTACTAAAGACAAAATCGAAAATGTAATATATTTCAGTTATTCATTGGTGTGGTGGTCAGGGCTGCCATTGGCTCTCGCTGCTGTCAATCACAGCCAGTGAGGAGGGAGGGGTGGCTGGGCTGAGCCGCGTTCTGTGTGTCTATGGACACACACAACACAGGACGACTTGCTATCGTGGCCTCTTGGTGGGGAAGAGGAGCCAGGAGCGCTGGCGAGGGACCCAGGAAGAGAATGATTGGGGCTACTCTGTACAGAAACATTACCCATAGCAGGTAAGTGTAACATGTTTGTTATTTACAACAAATAAATGTAATCCTTTACTATCACCTTAGGCTGTAAAGGCAGCTGGGCTGAGATGTACACATGCAGAGGGGGTTGGGACAGGCCCGGTCAGGAGGGCTGTACAAGGAGTGGGGGGGGAGGGGGGGGCGCGGCAGAGGAATAAAGATGTCACTGAACAGAGCAGTAATGTAATTACCATCCTTTTTGCTGATATATAAAAATACTGTGTATATAAATATATTATGGGTCTTAAGAAAGACGAGCTTGTGCCTCGTCGAAATAGAACCTTCACTGTGTGTTCGCCTTTCAAGGCCCATGAGTGCCGCTCTCCTTTGGATTATATGTATTAAAGTCTTCGATGTGCGTCTGGGCCCATTTTTATATCATATATATATATATATATATATATATATATATATATATATATATATATATATATATATATATATATATATATATTTATTATAAAATCTCTCTCTGTACATTTGTGCTCATAAGTTTACATACACTGGCAGAATTTGATTCCTTGGCCATTTTTCAGAGAATATTAATGATAATACAAACTTTTCTTTCACTCATGGTTAGTGTTTGGATGAAGCCATTTATTATCAATCAACTGTGTTTACTCTTTTTTTAAATCATGAAAACAGAAACTACCCAAATGACCCTGATCAAAGAAGTTTACATACCCCAGTTCTTAATACCGTGTATTGCCCCCTTTACCATCAATGACAGCTTGAAGTCTTCTGTGGTATTTGTGGACGAGGCTCTTTATCTTCTCAGATGGTAAACCTGTCCATTCCTCTTGGCAAAAAGCCTCCAGTTCCTGTAAATTCTTGGGCTGTCTTGCATGAACGGCACATTTGAGATCTCCCCAGAGTGGCTCAATGATATTGAGGTCAGGAGACTGAGATGGCCACTCCAGAACCTTCACTTTTTTCTGCTGTAGCCAATGACAGGTCGACTTGGCCTTGTGTTTTGGATCATTGTCATGTTGGAATGTCCAAGTACATCCCATGCGCAGCTTCCTGGTTGATGATGCAAATGTTCCTCCAGTATTTTTTGATAACATACTGCATTCATCTTGCCATCGATTTTTACCAAATTTCCTCCTGTGCCTTTGTAGCTCAAACATCCCTAAAACATCAGTGATCCACCTCCGTGTTTCACAGTAGGAATGGTGTACCTTTCATCATAAGCCTTGTTGACTCCTCTCCAAACTAAGTGTTTATGGTTGTGGCAAAAAAGCTAAATTTTGGTCTCATCACTCCAAATGACTTTGTGCCAGAAGGTTTGAAGCTTGTCTCTGTGCTGTTCGGCGTATTGTAAGCGGGGTACTTTGTGGCATTTGTGTAGTAATGGCTTTCTTGCGACTCGACCATGCAGTCCATCATTCTTCAAGTGCCTCCTTATTGTGCATCTTGAAACAGCCACACCACGTTTTCAGAGAGTCCTGTATTTCCCCTGAAGTTATTTGTAGGGTTTTCTTTGCATCCCGAACAATTTTCCTGTCAGTTGTGGCTGAAATTTTAGTTGGTCTACCTGACCGTGGTTTGGTTTCAACAGAACCCCTCATTTTCCACTTCTTGATTAGAGTTTGAACACTGCCGATTGACATCCTCAATTCCTTGGATATCTTTTTATATCCCTTTCCTGTTTTATACAGTTCAACTACCTTTTCCCGCAGATCCTTTTGCTTTCCCCATGACTCAGAATCCAGAAACGTCAGTGCAGCACTGGATGAAAGATGCAAGGGTGTTTATCCCATTTAATTCCCAGTGCACAATATCCCATTTGATCACAAGACCACAACAAATTTTTTCTAAAATTAGTGTTAACAGTAAACTGGGAAACGTCCACATTTTATTTAGAAGAGTCATTATTTTATCTTATAAAACATTGCAACTTGAAAGCACTTGGAAGAAAAATATAGAAAGCACAGAAATCATCTTTACATTTTAGGCCTGGTTCACACCTATGCATTTTTTTAATGCGTTTTCAGTTTTGCAGAAACACACTACAGACCATTTTATCATGGTTTCCTATGGGTCAGGTTCACATCTGTGCATTTTTTGGAAAGGGCCAGGGACTTGTTTTTGGTTCCATAGACTTCAATGGATAAAAAAACGTGTATTGAAAAAATGCAAAATGCACCTGAAGTAAGAAAACTGCAACCTGCATAGGTGTAAACCAGGTCTAAGAGAGTATTTAAAGCGTTACTAAACCCAGGAGCCTGCAGTTACTAGATCTGGTCTCCCACAGGACATACAACATGTAAATGCAATTATTTTAGTAAATATAAACTGCTAAATACCTTTTCTCATCAGCATTTAGAGCAGTCTTGTGATTTCTATCAGTGTCCAGCCAAGCACTGGTTAAAGATTGTAGAAGGAGTTTTCTGACTGCCTTATGAGACTGCAAGACCCCTCACCCTCTGTCTGGACAGTGCTGATTAGCCCTGTGCTGATCACATGCACCCTCCCAAGAAAAAAAAAAAAACCTCTCAAGCACCAAACTGAGCATGTGCAGCCTGACTCCATAGGCTCTGTGTTATCAGGGAATTATCAGGGGACAGTGGAAGAAGGGGAGGATCTGTGCATACAGGATCAAACAGCCTTTTTTTTACACAATGCCGAGAATGAACCCCTTAGGTTCCACAGTGAGTATAACAAGCATGCTTTACTGCATATACAGACTGATTTTACTGTTGTGGTTTATTAACACTTTAAGAATGGACATTTTCATGAGCTGTTGTTTCAGCAAAGCTCTGTACAATGCTTTCAAATGGCTTCTCATATTAAATATAGAATACATTTCTAAAACTCATTGTGACAGGGCAGGCAAAGTGTGAACTGTTCTCAAAATTTTTAGTAGCATTTATTGTCGGATGCAGTGCAAACCGCTGATCTCATCTTGCATTCCATTAGCTTGTTTTTATTTCTTGGTATCGGCCTTGCTTTTAACAGCTGGCATTTTATAGTGCTGACCAAAGTCTGAGATGCATTTTGTCTTTATAGAAAATTGTATATCTCTGTATTTTAATGCTAAAGGCAGCATTTGCTCAACAGAGAAACCTAATAATATATCATTTTTTTTTTTAAAGACTTGCAATGCTTTTGTTTAGCTGCACTTTTGAGAACCGGAGAACTGGAGAACCGGTCCTTGTTTCAAATGAAATCATTGCATGGCAAGAAATTGTTGCAATTTTTTTTACTTATTTATTATGAATAAGACCTGATATACTTGTAACAGACACCTTGGCTTTACCATCTTCTTACATAAAACAATTGAGCTTCTTAAAGAGGAATTTCAGTCGCTCCTTTTTTTAATTTTTTAATTTTTTTTTTTTTTTGTACTGGTTATGTAGTGTTGTCCTGGATTCTCATGCTTGCCTGCCCAGCCCCATTGTCCTAGAGCGATCCGCTGATCAGGGGCAGCAGACCGTGTCCCATGCTCCCAACTTGGTCCTTCTCGGTCATCAGTAGCCAACTGCCTCTTTTGGGTTTAGGCAGTTGGCCTCCGATGACAACTGCCCATGGTAAGTCCCTACAGTCCCTGCAGCCGCCTGGCATATATGTACAAAAAGTGGCAACTACCCCAACCTATATATATAACCTTGGCAGGAAGGTGCACATGGAAGGGCAATAAGCCTCACAAACAGAAATTTACCAGCTAGTCTGCAAGACATTTCCTAGCACACTTACCAGCTAGTCTGCAAAAAAGAGGCAAACTAGCTGGTAAGTGTGCTGGGAATTTTAATTTTTTTTTTGTGATGTGCATTGCCCCTCCATGTACACCTTACTGCAAAGGTTATATATAGGTTGGGGTGGTTACCACTTTTTTTTGTACAATTTGTTGAATTTGATGTGGAGGCACACTGGATACCTTTCGCTGCCATTGTGTTCTTGCTGGGTCTCACGTGCGTCACTGTGCCTTTTTAACCCCTTGACACTGATCTCACACAAATATCCAGCCCCACTAGACTGCGCTTTTTTTTTTTCCCCCCCGTGGGGCCGCATATTTGCGTATCTCCCTTTGTGCTGGGAGTGCACTTCACAGCGCGCTCCCAGCACAGAGATTGGGGTCTGGCCAAGAGCTCTGAGGGTATCGGGGTCTCACCATTGGCTCCCGCTTGTGTCAAAGTCAGCTAGCTGATCAGGGGAGAGAGGGGGCAGAGCCGGGTTGGGGCTTCGTTGTCTGAATAGACACAGGGAGCTGTGACTCAGCTAGGGTGCCCCCATAGGAAGCTGCTTGCTGTGGGGGGGCACTGAACAGGAGGGAGGAGCCAGGAGCACAGAGGAGGGACCAGAGAAGAGGAGGATCCGGGCTGCTCTGTGCAAAACTATTACACAGAGCAGGCAAGTATAACATGTTTGTTATTTTTATTGCAAAAAAAAAAAAAAAATAGACTTTACAATCACTTTAATCTATCCAATGCCATATATGCTTCAACTTGAGAGACTCTGAAATTATAGAACTGCAGGACACAGGGGAGCCTTGACATGGGCACTGCGGCTTATGCATTTATTTGCATATATGTGCAATCAAAACCCTTTGTTTCCAACGTGAACGTTAGACCTGGTCAATTTGATTTTTTTTTTTTTGTAAACTAGCTGGTAAGTGTGCCGGGAAATGTTTGGTCCTCGTATATATGACCTGGAATACCAGGTGGCTGAGACCACAGGGACATCTCCTTCTCTCCCCCCCCAGGCCCTGCAACCACTCCGCAACCGTGTGGGAATGCAGACATGGTTGTGGCATTCTGGTGTGGGGTTTAAAGTAGGGATGCACTGATACCATTTTTCTTCCGAGTACAAGTACCGATCCCTTTTTTTTTTTTTTTTTTTTTTTTTTTTTTTTTTTTTTTTTAGTATTCGCCGATACCAATTACGGATACCTACCGCCACTGTTTTGTTTTCACTTCAGCTGTCAGCAGTGGTACAAAGCATTGAAAAGTTATTTACAAATTAAATTAATTGTTGTTCTTAATTTTGCGCTTTTTCAATGTGAAATGTGTAAATATATGTTAATATAAATGTGCAAAAATATTCACTAACAAAGCAAATAAAAGTTTTAATTGTTTATCGTTTATATAATAAACGTGAACAAAAAAAAAATCATAATAATAATAAACTGGAGGAGAATAGGGAGTTAATTAAGGCTGATTAGAGTAAATAAAGGGTTTATAATGGGTTAAACAGAGGATTATTTGTTCATCCCTTTGATCTGCAGATGAAGAAACAGAAAGAAACAATGTTTCTTTTTATTTTAGTGTTTCAGGCTGAGCAATGTTAATAAATATTGCCGGCTACTTTTTATTTTTTATTTTTCACAGCTCCAATTACCGGACTTCTTTAAACACTTTAGCTGTCAACAGGGGAGACCCCACTGACAGCTCAAAGAACAGAGTCTGAAAGTATCGGTGCATTTGAATGAGTACCGACACTTGTGCAAATACTCAGTATCGGCACGGATACTAGTATCGGTGCAACCCTAGTTTAAAGGGGTAAAGTACGTGGTTGAGGAGTGATATAACACCTCCTCTCCATCTGCCAAATGCTAGCGGAAAAGCGATTTGAACACACATTGCTCTTCAGAGGGCTGTGCTAGTGTAAACTAGACCTGACTGCTTGGATGCAGTTTTATTTTCTGGTGGATATGAAATAAATGGCTCTATATGGCGTACAGCGAGGTGCACATTTCCCAGACACTACTGTCAGAGGAAGATTAATTCATGGAGTTGGATTCAGAGAAAACTGGGTCACCTTCTGTCTGTTCAATAGGAATTAATACAGATTATATAATGCCTAGCTTAGAAAAATGCCGGGGAAAAAAAAAAAAACCTGGAGTTTTGAAGTTAAAACCGCGCTATGCAGCAGGACTTACCCGAGTTCAGTCATCCTTTCCTGAAATAATAATATAGGAGACATCTGCCCTATACATGCACTTCATTTTGTTTTTCTTGACTGTAATGGCTTTCTTGGTAACGATATTGAGCTCCAATTAATATCTACAGGGAGGAGTTTAATCAATATCATTTTACGGCAGCACAAATTTATATGGCAGAAATTTTAGCTGGATGTCCTGAATGACCTTTGTGGAGCTGAAGAAGATTAAATGTCCGGATTTCAGTTCACAGACTGATTATTAAACCTCTTTCTCTGACATCATGGCTTGCAGTGCACAGGTTGTAAGGCCCTAGTTCTAAAGCAAGGTGTTACAGGTCAGTTCTAGGAGCCAAGCTAGTATTATGGGAAATGGTAATGACTAATGATTGCCCAGTTAACAGTTTTTTTCATTCAAAGTACAGTGCCTTGAAAAAGTATTCACACCCCTTGAAATTTTCCACATTTTGTCATGTTACAACCAAAAACGTAAATGTATTTTATTGGGATTTTATGTGATAGACCAACACAAAGTGGCACATAATTGTGAGGTGGAAGGAAAATGATAAATGGTTTTCAACTTTTTTTTTTTTTTACAAGTATGTGAACAGTGGGGGGGGGGCATTTGTATAGCGCCCCCCGCAGTCAATACTTTGTAGAACCGCCTTTCGCTGCAATTACACCTGCAAGTCTTTTTTGGGGATGTCTCTACCAGCTTTGCATATTTGTGACCTTTTTGGGCATTCTTCTTTGTGGGCGATTTGCGCAGCCGAGCCAATCTGCTCCAGTACCACTGCGGTGGCTGGTCGGCAAATGGTTAATCTCCACAACTTTTTCCCTGACCTTTGTGGTGTGTTCCTTGCCTTCTGGCCTTCATGATGCTGTTTGTTCGCTAATAAACCTCTGAGGGCTTCGCAGAACAGCTGTATTTTATACTGAGATTAAATTACACACAGATGGATTCTATTTATTATGTGACTTTTGGGGGGGGTCTGAATACAAATGCATGCCACACTTGTTAATATTTGCGCTTAGGCATCATATTCTTTGTAAGTGCCCCCAGGTCAAGCTGTAGGGCTATTTTTGAAAGGTTGCGGAATTCTGCTGTTTTCGTGAAGTGAGTCCAACAATCCAAAGTTTTGCTAAACTTCGTTGGGGTATCTCTAACCTGTTGGATTAAATCTTCCTTTTCCGCTATCCTTTCTATACGTTTGATTCGTTTCCAGCGTGAAGGAATACATATTTTGGCTGCATTGATGAGGTGTAGGGTGAGGGATCTTTTGTAGGCTGACTGGGGCAAGGATGTATGGTGAAGTAAGTATTGGGCTGGTGTAATACAAAAAAGATGCCACTTGCTCCCATCTATAGCTCCCTGGCTATAGCAGTAAGAAGCATTGGAAGGCTAACAGGTACAAACAGGGCTGAGGATAAATCCAAGGTGGTCAGAGACTGCAGACATGATATAAGAGATCAATGCAGCCTCACCATTGCCCGTCGGATGCAGCCTCACCATTGCCCGTCGGATGCAGCCTCACCATTGCCCGTCGGATGCAGCCTCACCATTGCCCGTCGGATGCAGCCTCACCATTGCCCGTCGGATGCAGCCTCACCATTGCCCGTCGGATGCAGCCTCACCATTGCCCGTCGGATGCAGCCTCACCATTGCCCGTCGGATGCAGCCTCACCATTGCCCGTCGGATGCAGCCTCACCATTGCCCGTCGGATGCAGCCTCACCATTGCCCGTCGGATGCAGCCTCACCATTGCCCGTCGGATGCAGCCTCACCATTGCCCGTCGGATGCAGCCTCACCATTGCCCGTCGGATGCAGCCTCACCATTGCCCGTCGGATGCAGCCTCACCATTGCCCGTCGGATGCAGCCTCACCATTGCCCGTCGGATGCAGCCTCACCATTGCCCGTCGGATGCAGCCTCACCATTGCCCGTCGGATGCAGCCTCACCATTGCCCGTCGGATGCAGCCTCACCATTGCCCGTCGGATGCAGCCTCACCATTGCCCGTCGGATGCAGCCTCACCATTGCCCGTCGGATGCAGCCTCACCATTGCCCGTCGGATGCAGCCTCACCATTGCCCGTCGGATGCAGCCTCACCATTGCCCGTCGGATGCAGCCTCACCATTGCCCGTCGGATGCAGCCTCACCATTGCCCGTCGGATGCAGCCTCACCATTGCCCGTCGGATGCAGCCTCACCATTGCCCGTCGGATGCAGCCTCACCATTGCCCGTCGGATGCAGCCTCACCATTGCCCGTCGGATGCAGCCTCACCATTGCCCGTCGGATGCAGCCTCACCATTGCCCGTCGGATGCAGCCTCACCATTGCCCGTCGGATGCAGCCTCACCATTGCCCGTCGGATGCAGCCTCACCATTGCCCGTCGGATGCAGCCTCACCATTGCCCGTCGGATGCAGCCTCACCATTGCCCGTCGGATGCAGCCTCACCATTGCCCGTCGGATGCAGCCTCACCATTGCCCGTCGGATGCAGCCTCACCATTGCCCGTCGGATGCAGCCTCACCAGCGCCCGTCGGATGCAGCCTCACCAGCGCCCAGATCACACAGCGCGGCGATCTCCAGCTGCGTCACGGAGCTGGATTTGAATTTTCTGGGCCAGGCGGCCTCAGTAACAAAGTCCCGCCTCCTCTGATGGATGTCGCACTGATTCAATATTGGATCAGTGTGCCGCCTATCACAGGAGGCGGGACTTTGTTACAGCGGCTGCTGAACAATTCAACTCCGTGACACAGCGGGAGATCTCCGCTCTGCGTGACAAGGAGAGGCGGAGGGAGGGGAGGACTCTGACTGGGGCATGCCAGGAAGACACCCCCGCAATGGACCGCCCCCCCCCCCCCCCCCTTTTTGGTGTCCTTATCAGAACCTTTTTTTCTTTCGGCTTAATGCAAAAAACACAATTTTCGGCCGATATGTATCGGCGGCCTAAATTTCGGTGCACCTCTAACCACATCCTGAATATTGTACACAGACTAGCATTTTTTTGTGACTATTAATTCTTTCTTGTGAAGACTAGAAGTTCAGGGAAGCAGCACTGAGATGGCAGGAGCCGGCAGCACTGAAAGTTTTATATACTGTACACAGATCAGTAATTTTTTTTTGTAGCAAAGGACCTTAACGCGATATTAACCCCTTCACGCCGACTGCAAATATGCGGCCCTATTGGACCGGGCTTTTTTCAGTGGGGCCGCATACTCGCGTATCTCCCTTTGTGCTGGGAGCGGAGCGTGCTACGGGGCGCTCTCCCAGCCCAGAGACCGGGGTCTCACCCAGAGCCCTGGGCCCCTTTCTAACAATCGGGACCCAGAACGTTATTCTATGATTGGCTATCACAGTGATCTGTCACTTTGAAGCCCACCCCCGTGTTTTCTGTCACTGTGAATGAACGAGGGAGATACATTGTATCTCTCTGCCCTTGCAGAGATTAAAAAAAAAAAAAAAAAAGTGTGTAGAAAAAAAAAATAATAATAATTTAAATTAAAAAAATACCTACATTAAGGTTTGATCTAGGTCCGTGCCAGGGTTAGTGTTTGGGTCGGGGTCAGTATTTTTTGGACAGAACTTTTTTTTTTTTTTTTCTTTTTTTTAATACGTGTCAGTGTGTGGTAGGATTAAAAAAAAAAGCAAAATGTGCACTATTATTTCTGGGCTGTACCACGGGTACAAACAACAACTAACACACACATATGTGGCATCACTGCAATCGTCAGGAGCAGGAGAATTTATTTTGGGTTGTTCTTTGGTGGTAGGTTATGGTAGTAGCAGGAAATATACAGTTAAATTTAATAAAACAAGATTTCTTTTTTTACTATTTTTTTTGGGCCAGTTTCCCTTTGATAATACCATTTGCCACCAAATGAAAGCCCAATTTGTCCTGAAAAAAACGTGGTATAATCCACCTGGATGCAAAAGGTAGTTGATGACATGTACGTTGTTTTACTAACGCATGTCAAAATTGGGCTTGGGCATTTAGATTTTTTTTTTACCCTTAGGCACAAAAGGGTTAAAGCTTTATTTTTGTTTTTTTAAATTAAAATAACAAACGTGCCTATACTTGCCTGCTCTGTGCAGTGGTTTTGCACAGAGCAGCCCCGATCCTCTTCTTCCTGGGTCCCCTGCTGGCGCTCCTGGCTCCTCCTCTTCGGCAAGTGCCCCCCATGGAAAGCTCGCTCCTGGAGCCTGCCCTGTCTGCGTCTGTTGAATGCATTACAGTGAAAAAGGTTAATGATGTTGAACCACTTTATGTTGCATATAATGTAGATAATGTCACCACAAAAACAATACTTTAAAATCATAGAGTTTATTATACAAATATTAAAAACACATGTAGCAACATATCAAACATTTTGGTGCAGAGTTCTTGGTTCTTTTTCACATAATTACAGATTAAAGTGGACCTTCAGTCATTTTTTCATCTTTCCATCTATTTAATCTTCCGCCCTTTGTTTTAAATTCTGCCAGTAAATATCTTATACAGCCCACTTCCTATTTCTTTTCTGGTCATTAGCCTAGGCTTATGACATCATGCACAGCTTTTCCTGTCTAGATCAACCACTCCCCCCCCCCCCCCCCCCCCCCAATGACCAGGGCGTATTTTGCTATTCAGCCTTGCGTGCGCTATTCTCTCTCTCTCTCTCTCTCTCTCGAGAGAGAGAGAGAGAGAGAGAGAGTTTGCCAGGAAGGGAGGGGGATGAGTCATAAGAGGGCCAATGAGAGCTGCAGAGCTGAAGGTGTGCATCTGCGTGTCTGTATAAATCCAGGAAGTGAACACGTAGCAGCTTCAGCTGCCCACAGTTAAAATGGATTCAGCCAGACTCAGTGGAGGGAGATTTCTGCAGCATATTTGGCAAGTACAGAATCACAGTATATATAAAATATGCAAAGTGGTTGGAGGGAAGCTTCAGAATGGCAAAGATGTTTTTATTACAAATTATGTGAGCAGACTGCAGTTCCTCTTTAAGAAGCCACATACCACATGTCAGCTTAACACGTTTCGAATAATCCTACATCTTCATCAGGCACACATGTCAATGAGATCCATGTGGTTTAACCCAATCCTTTAAGAACAGAGGATGTAATCATCTATTGGAGGTTAGCTGGTATAGACCGGTGGTCTTCAAACTGTGGCCCGCGGGCCGGATGTGGCCTTTGCTTGCCTTTACCGGCCCTTGTGGGCACTATTCCTCTGACTGATATGAGGCAATGTTCCTTCCACTGATACCAGCAGGGGGACATAATTCCTCCCACTGAACCCAATGATGGGGCACTATTACTCCTCCTCCTGACCACTGGTGCCATGTCATTTTTTTTTTCTTTTACTGAACACCAAACCTAAAGGCATTATTTACATTGAGACTGGTGTTTTTACTACCAATGGCCACAGTCCTGCCCCCCTAATGTCTGAAGGACAATAAACTGGCCCTTTGTTTAGAAAGTTTGGAGACCCCATCACATCCAAGAAGGGAGCACAGAGAAACAACACATGACCAAAGACAGGCTCGTTCTTACACAAGGAATGACATAAGAAACCACCAAACCAATCAAGAATCCCACAAAATGCTCCAGCCTTGGTGAACAACTGCCTCGAACCAAGGACCAGTTGACATTGGACATAGGAACTGGGTACAAAAAATGGCAGCAGGTGCTCTGCACTGAAAATGTGAAATATTTGGCTGTAGCAGGAGGCAGTTTGTTGGTGATAGTACAATCATAAGTGTCTGCAGGCAACTGTGAAGCATGGTGGAGGTTCCTTGCAAGTTTAGGGCTGCGTTTCTACAAATGAATTTGGAGATTTGGCCAGGATCAATGGTGTCCTCAATGCTGAGAAATACAGGCAGATACGTATCCATCATGCATTACCATTTTTTTTTTAAATACATTTTGCCTTGATATACAAGTAGCGTCATGTCACAGCTGAGTATAAAAGAGGAGAGGTGCCTCTAAGTGTAGCAATATGGTTACATTTAATGAAGGTACAACATTTAGCAACTCACATGGTTGATGATTAAAAGAGGCACATCTAAGTATGCAGGGATCCGGGGTCAAGCTGTTCACATAGACCGTCCTCCTCACCGCCATCGGTGTCGTCCTTTCCATGCTGCGCTCCACGGTTTGTTCAATCGCTCTACTGTACGGTAGTCTCCCGGTCACGATTGCAGACCGACAGCGATGAGAGCCGGCGGTGTGGAGGACGGTCTATGTGGACAGCTTTACCCCGGATACCTGCATACTTAGATGTGCCTCTTTTAATCATCAACCATGTGAGTTGCTAAATGTTGTACCTTCATTAAATGTAACCATATTGCTACACTTAGAGGCGCCTCTCTTCTCTTTTATACTCTGGAGCTCCTGCTGGATTTTGCTTCTAATCCCCTTGTGGATTCTTCCATTTGTGGATGGACATTTTATGGTTACACAACCTGATCACATTGCTATAATCTTTTTATATGGACTATAAACTGAAGGACTTATGAATAAATGGTTGTGGAACAAATCATTTGGGTTTCCATAATTTCTTATGGGGAAATTCATTTTGATATACAAGTGCTTTGGATTACAAGCATGTTAATGGAACAAATTATTCTCTCAATTCAAGGTTTTACTTGTACTTCCAATTGCTAAATTGCTGCTCTTAGGTACTATGATAGGTTTTAGTGCGTAAATAGTCATTTCTTTTTAAAGCCCGTAGTAATTATTTTGTTAAACCTTTCTTTACCGCTAAATCATCCAGCAGCATAGATCTTTTTTTTTTTCGCCCTATTATTATACAAATGTGTTTTTATATTCAGACCAACAGAGTTAATAAGTCAGCTACAGCTCTTCCCTGCTGAGTGCCATTTTGCTTTAGAATTATAAAACAATATAGCAGCTTTCATTGTGATTTTCTTATGACATGCTGGCTATTTTGTTGTGAAGGCAAGCCCCACAGGCAGGATGTAGTGAAACCAAGTTGTCATATAGGGGGGAGATCTATTAAAACTGGAGTACTCAGAATCTGGTGCTGCTGTGCTTGGTAGCCAATCCGCTTCTAGCTTCAGCTCGCTCAATTTAGCTTTGATAATAAAACCTGGAAGCTGATTGGTTACTATGCAGAGCTGCACCAGATTTTGCACCATGCAGTTTTAGTAAATGACAACCCCATAGATTTGCTTTGGAAGACTCGGAGCCAACTAAGTTTGTGTTTTACAACCATTTTAACCACTTCAGCCCCGGAAGGATTTACCCACTTCCTGACCAGGCCATTTTTTGCGATACAGTGCTGCACGGCTTTAACGGACAGTTGCGCGGTCGTGCGACGCGGTACCCCAAACAAAATTTGTCCTTTTTTTCCCACAAATAGAGCTTTCTTTTGGTGGTATTTGATCAACTCTGCAGTTTTTACTTTTTGCGCTATAAACAAAAAAAGTGACAATTTTGAAAAAAACACTATTTTTTAGTTTTTGCTATAATATCCCAAAAAAACAAAAAAACAAAAAAATGTCTTCATCAGTTTTAGGTCGATATGTATTCTTCTACATATTATTGGTAAAAAAAATGCAATAAGCGTATATTGATTGGTTTGCGCAAAAGTCATAGCGTCTACAAAATAGGGGATAGATTTATGGCACTCTTATTTTTATTTTTTTTTTTACTAGTAATGGCGGAGATGTGCGATTTTTATCGGGACTGCGGCGGACAGATTGGACACATTTGACAAATTTTTGGGACCATTGACATTTATACAGCGATCAGTGCTATAAAAATGCACTGATTACTGTATAAATGTCACTGGCAGGGAAGGGGTTAACACTAGGGGGCGATCAAGGGGTTAAATGTGTTCCCCTCAGTGTGTGTTCTAACTGGGAGGAGATGGGACTGACTTGGGGAGGAGACCGATCGTTGTTCCTGTATACTAGGAACAACAGATCAGTCTCCTCACCTCTGACAGAACGGGGATTTGTGTGTTTACACACACATATCCCCGCTCTCACTCTGTCAGGAGCGATCGCGGGTGCCCGGTGGACATCACAGCCGCCGGGCATGTGCATCGGCTCCTTAGGGACGCGCCCCCTATACTCCTTAAAGCGTCCACTGTACGGCTACGGCGGGCAGTCCGCAAGTGGATAATTTTTTTTTTTTTTCCATTTGTGGTGTGCATCCCACAATATTTTGAGTTGCTAAACATTAATATGTTTGTTAATTTTTGAATTCCATGATAAAAAAAAAAAATTAACAGTGATGTGAAAATACTGGATCTGTTCACTCTGTTGGCTGCCTGTGTCATCAAACTACACTGCTGTGAAGGATTGTGATGTGGTCATTGCATTCCCGCCTATCTTCCTTGGAGGAACCCTTGAAGTAACGTTGTGGGTTTTAGGGAACCTCTGCTAAAACCTTCTATAGCTCACATTTCATAAGCATTATGGTCACTGGGAAGAATATTCCTTACATTTGTGGTCATTGGTAAGAATCCCACCCCCCACCCCCCCCCCCCCTGTTGCAGATCGGTTTCTTATCTGAGAGGCAGAAATTGGAACCCCTAGCAACTTCTGGAGGAACCCTGGAGTTCCAAGGAGCTCTGGTTGAGAGAGGCTGCCTTTATAGTATCCACAAGCTCGCTGGCCTTCCATTGTTTAGAAAGATTCCCAATGTACCCAACCTTCTATGCACTACCATAATAAATATGTCTTCTACAAAGCTGAAAAATATACAATCCTGTAGGCATTGTAGCTTCCAAATGTTCACTTGAGCTCCTAACGGTGGACTTAGGTTAAGTCATACATTATAAGACCAAAAGTGTGGACCATCACTTCTACAGCGGTTGGACAAAATTATGGAAACAAGTACGGTAAAAGAACAAAATCATTACCCAAAATGCCTTTGGCATCCAAGACGGCCTGAAATTCTTAAGAGACTTGACAAATATAAGTCTTGGATGGTGGATAATGGAATCGAATACCACTCGTCATGCAAAAATCTGAATTGCAATCCTGTGCAATGTAGTTTAGTCTCTTTCGGTCAGTTAACCATGTCCGCCCGCGCTTATGCTTATCAGGCGACGTTTTCCCGGAAACTGTGTATGCCATCATAACCTTTGATACTGTACTTCACGACACCGCAAATAAATTGGCAACTTCAGTCAGAGAGGCGCCAACTAAACGGCACAAACAATTTGCCCTCTTTGACGCTCGGTAAGCTCTTACATCACTCTGTATTACTGGCAGTGCAATCGGTGAATGAGGAAAGTGAGGCTTCCCACATGTTGGCTTGGTGTCTCATCGCACCGTGGAAGCAAAAGAATGTTACATCACTTCCAGTTTCAACGCGAAACATGTTATCACTTTCACACCTGCAAATTATGTAGTGTTTCCAAAATTTTGTCCAACCCCTGTATGTAAGCTTGTTGGACATCCCATTCTTTGACCATGGGCAGTAATCTGAATTTAGTTCCCCTTTGTGGTTGTAACAGCTTCCACTCTTTTCAAAAAGGCTTTCCACAACATTTGCATTGCATCTGTGGGATTTTGTACTTTATTAAGCCAAAGGCCCCGTTCACACGAGAGATCCGATCGGGTCCAGCTGTCCGTTTTTCAGCCGGACCCGTTTGGACCCACCATTCTCCTCTGTGGAGCGCCAGATGTAAACGGACTTGTGTACATTTACACCCGGCTATCTCTGGGGCCGTTCTGGGGGGGGGGGGGGGGGGGGGGGGGAACGGGACAGGAGGGCGGTCTGTTCCCCTCCAGCTGATCTGTTTAGCGGGCAGCCAGGTGTAAACGGAAAGCCAGTCCATTTTCATCTGGCTGCCCACAGAGCAGAGTGGGCAGTGTCCGTGTATGCTCTGCATAAAAGGAGCAGGACCTGTCTTCCACCCACGCTGCTCAGTTCAGCAGGAGATGAGCAAAAACAAATCCAGCCCGTGTGAAAGGGGCCAAAAGAGTATTTGTAAAGTTAGGTACTGATCTAGTAAGCAGACTTGGCTAGCAATGGGCATTTCAATTCACCCCAGAAGTGTTCAGTAGAGTTAAGGTCAGGACTTTGTGCTGACTGTTTGAGTTCCACCACTCCATACTCAACAAGCCATGTCTTTATAGACCTGGCTCTCTACACCTAAACTTAATAGTTTGAAGCAGTGTTTCTCAACTCCAGTCCTCAAGGCACCCCAACAGGTCATGTTTTCAGGATTTCACTCAGATTAAACAGCTGTGGTAATTATTAAGGCAGTGAAACTGAGCAAATCACCCATGCAAAATACAACCTGAAAACATGACCTGTTGGGGTGCCTTGAGGACTGGAGTTGAGAAACACTGCTTTGAAGGACTGTCCACGTACGTTAGGTCAAATAGTGTATGTTAAACCTGGTGCACTATATTGGCAATCGTTAGGTGTAAGATCACTATGGAGGCCAAGCTTTGCAGTTCTCTAGCCATAGTATGTGCCACCATAGTTACCTAGTCAGAATGAAAAGAAAACACAAGTCCATCAAGCTCAACCAGTGGCATGTGTCCTATTTTTTTTTTTTTTTTTTTTTTTTTTTTTTTTTTGTGAGACCCTAAGCTCTGTGACCTGATGATGCTAACCCTGTACTTCATAGGAGAAATTAAATCTATACAAAATATATTTTAGCCGCTTGCTGCCAGCCGCCGTCCAACCACTTTAAGGCGACATTTGCATGGGTGACTGCCACCAGTGCAGATAACAGCAGGGAATTTGCTGATTCCTGCAGTAGTATCAGCCACCAGTGGCTAGCAGTGGCTGCCGAGCCTTGTACACTTCGTTGGTGGCATGTCTGCATAGCCAGTGATTTACCTGCGGTGATTTAGAACTGGACACACACCAAGTGTTGTCATTGCAATGCACAGATTCCTGCCGCTGTCATTCCCACCGGCACTACCTGCCCATGCCAATGTAACCTGAATGTTTTGTTGTTGTGCCACTTGTTCTATTTGTTTAATCCTTTTTTCTTCTTCCTTTCTGCCTTCAGGTAGACGTGGACAAGTCTGGAGAGATGCGTCTCATAGAATTGGATGAATCCCACAAGAGCGAGCACACAGTGTTTATAACCCCACCAGAGATTCCTCACTTACCCAATGGAGAGGAGCACCCAAAGAAATACAGGTCAGAAGCAAAAGCTTATGTCAAATGATCTGTATGTTGGCAATTGCCTTCAGAAGAGTCTACGTGCATTCCAGTTGGGGGCGTTCATATATAGTTACATAGTTGGGTTGAAAAAAGACACAAGTCCATCTAGTTTTTCGTCTAGCAGTAAGAAGGGTCGCTGGTTCGGATCCCAACCACGACACTACCTGCCTGGAGTTTGCATGTTCTCCCTGTGTCTGCGTGGGTTTCCTCCGGGTACTCCGGTTTCCTCCCACACTCCAAAGACATGCTGGTAGGTTAATTGGATCCTCTCTAAATTGTCCCTAGTATGTATAAATGTGAGTTAGGGACCTTAGATTGTAAGCTCCTTGAGGGTAGGGACCGATGTGAATGTACAATGTATGTGTAAAGCGCTGCGTAAATTGATGGCGCTATATAAGTAACTGAAATAAATAAAATCTAGTTCAACCAATAAAAAAACACAACCATACAATCCCATATACACAATCCTATACCCACAGTTGATCCAGAGGAAGGCGAAAAACCCCAGCAAAACATGATCCAATTTTTGCTACAGCAGGGGAAAAAATTCCTTCCTGATCCCCCCCGAGAGGCAATTTGGGTATTCCCTGGATCAACTTTACCTATAATAGTTAGTATCCAGTTATGTTATGTACACCTAGAAAGAATCCAGGCCTTTTATCTACTGAGCTCACCAGAACCACCTCTGGAGGGAGTCTATTCCACATTTTCACAGCTCTTACTGTGAAGAAACCTTTCCGTATTTAGAGATGAAATCTCTTTTTCTGCAGACGTAAAGAGTGCCCCCTTGTCCTCTGTGATGACCTTGACCGCTTGCCGACCAGCCGCCACAGTTATACTGTGGCAGGTTGGCACGGTTGCACGAATCGTCGTAGGTGTACATCGGCCGCTTTAAGAGCTGTAGGTGGCCCGCGCAACGCTGGAGCACATGCACGTGGCTGGCGCCCGCAACGTCCGCCGGCGACCCGCAATCATTCCAGGGAGAGCCAGAACGTGGATCTATCAATGTAAACAGACAGATCTCCGTTCTGTCAGGGAAGTAGAGAGAGATCTGGTATTCCTAGTGACCAGGAACAGCGATCTCTCTACTCCCTGTCAGTACACTCCTCATACAGTTAAAAACACCTCCCTAGGGAACACGCAACCCCTTGATCGCCCCCTAGTGTTAACCCCTTCCCTGCCAGTGACCTTTATAGAGTAATCAGTGGCTATTTTTAGCTCTGATCGCTGTATAAATGTCAATGGTCCCAAATAAGTGTCCGAAGTGTCTGATCTGCCCACCGCAATGTCTCAGTCCCGCTAAAAATTGCTGATCACCGCCATTGCTAAAAAAAAAAAAATTAATAATAAAAAAATACCATAAATCTATTCCCTATTTTGTAGATGCTATAACTTTTGCACAAACCAATCAACATACGCTTATGGCGATTTAGATTTATTTATTTTTTACCAAAAATATGCAGAAGAAATACATATTGGCCTCAACTGATGAAGAAATTTTTTTTCTTTATATTTTTTAATTTTTGCGATTAAAAAACGTTTTTTTTTTTCAAAATTGTCGGTCTTTTTTTTGTTTATAGCGCAAAAAATAAAAACCGCAGAGGTGAGCAAATACCACCAAAAGAAATCTCTATTTGTGAGAAAAAAAAAAGGATGTCAATTTTGTTTAGGTACAATGTTGCTCGACCGCGAAATTGTCAAAGCAACGCAGTGACGTATCGCAAAAAATGGCCTGGTCATTAAGGGGGTGTATCCTTCCGCTTCTTAAAGTGGTGTTCCACTGAAAAAATAAAAAAAATAAAAAAAAAAACTTTTGTAAAAATTTTTTTTTTTTTACTCACCTCTAAATGGCTGTTGCTAGGGGATCCCTCGTAGTCTGCCTACTTCAGTGCCTGCGCTGGTGACATCACTTCCCCTCGACACAGGAAGGGCTCAGCTCTGCCCCCTCCCTCTTGTCAATCATCTGGGACACATTACAGGTCCCAGATGACTGAGCGGTCAATCACAGCACGCGGCGCCCACAGTTGCAATGCCAGCGCTGCCGAACAGAGGGGGAGACGAGCTGAGCTTCTATCCCCCGCATTGCTGGACCCTGGGACAGGTAAGTGTCCGATTTATTAAAAGTCAGCAGCTGCAGTATTTGTAGCTGCTGACTTTTAATTTTGTTTTTAAAATGGGAACCCCCGCTTTAAGTGGTTAAACTGAATAACTCAACACCAAGTTGAGTTATTATTTATACATGGTGATCGTATCCCCCCCCTTATGTATTTATACATGGAGATCATATCCCCCCTTATTTTTTTGTACATGTTGTTCATATCCCCCCTTAATCTCCTTCCCAAGAGAGAATAATCTCCGTTCCTCTAATCTTTCCTCATATATGATGTAATGTAGGCAAATTCTCTTTTTTGCCATCTGTATCCCATTGGGGAAATTTTGCCATCACTTCCATAACCACAACAGGAAGTAAGTGGAGATTCCTTAAAAGTGAGGGAATCAATGTTTTTTACCAGAACTAGTGTCCCCATTGGATGATCTCCCCTTTATTCCAGTTCTGTTGACAACCCGGAATTTGGGATTTTCTTTCACTCTCTCGGATAACGGTTACCAGACAAAAAGAGAGGATAAAACTCCCTAACAGGAGCTTAGTTCTCCACTCCTGTGACCTAATATTCAGCTGGTCTAGATTTGAATGCCGGGACCCACCCAGAGGCAGCTCTAACTGGCAGCTGGCTCAGTCTCTGCTGAGAGCCTGAGCCAGCCGCTCCTTGACCCTCCACAGCCCGGTGCTCCAGTGAGTGCTGGAGGGGTAGTGCAGAGAGGCGGTGATTGTCAGTTACTGTTCTCTGAAGACCGAGAACTGAGCAGTCGTCAGTCTTGGAAGTGGCGGGGGACAAATGCAGCATTGGATTGTCAAGGCTCTGAAGGGACCCTGATTTTAATATCGGGATCCACCTAGAACCCTGACTGGCAGCTGGCTCATCCTCTAAGCACGCCACTGAGAGCCTGAGCCAGCCGCTTCCACCCCTCCAAAGCCTGGTGCTCCAGTGAGTGCTGGAGGGGCAGAAGTCTGAGAAATGAGCGATCAGTGGTCTTTGTGCAGAGGGTGAGTATATATCTTTATTTGTTTTTAAATCCGGAACTTCTAAGTGACTTCTGTAGTGTTTGGGAAACGCCTTTTGGATTAGAAGTTCTGAGAATACATTTGGAAGGATCTACACAGTCTTTGTGTTAGAAAAGGCCTTGTAGGTGGTCTTCTTTATCAGACCGGGAATTATGGTTCACTGCCTGGCAATTCCGGGAAAATATTAGCACATCGTGTGTGTGACTGCCAAGATTTCACTATAATAACTGGGTTCATGGCAGTGCAGTGACATGTGCAATCCCTGCCAGCTTTTACGTTTTTTTCTTTCTTTTTTTTTTTGAGTGCTTTGTTAGTTTAGTTTTTTTTTAATGCAAGCTGAGATCGGTGGGGTTTTGTTTTGTTGGTAGCTCAGCTTCTTGAATACCTTTTTTTTTTTTTTTTTTTTTTTTTTTTTTTTTTTTTTTTTTTTTTCTTTTAACCAGTTCACTTTTGTAATTTTATATCACTGCTAACGTCTGGTTGCGTGTCTTTTTTTGTGTGAAATGAGTAAAATTAATAAAATGCACCCATGCAGAGAGTTTAAAGAGAGTCTGTGAAGGATTTCTGGGGTTAGTCAATTATAGGTAAAGAGATCCTTAGGGTTTGATCAAGGTTTTAAGCAATATTTAAGGATATACATAAAAATGAAGACCGTAGTTGGGGGGGGGGGGGGGGGGGTGTCATAGAAAAAAATAATATATATATATATATATATATATATAATATTATTTATATTTTTTTTATAATACTAGTATAGAAGCATTCACGGATCTTGCAGAAAAGATCGGTCAAAACAGCAGCATTTTTTCATTGCAATGTTTTGTGAGAGAGAGAAATATGTTTATGTATGTCAAATGTTTCCTCACTTGAAAGTAGTGTGGATATTTTTTTTATTTCTTTCCTTCTCTACTACTGACTTTTTTTTATATGTGTAGGCTCTGGAGCAGACACTTATCCTCTTATCCTTCTCTTACACTTAGCAGCGCTAGGCGAAAAAAAGAAGAAAAAGTATTTTATATACATATAGAAACAAGTCAGTAGTAGGGAAAAAATGAGATAATAAATATATATATATATATATATATATATATATATATATATATATATATATATATATATATATATATATATATATATATATATATATATATATATATTGTACAGGCATATGTTATTCAACATGTTTCGCCTATATTCCTGAAGGAGACTGAATAGGAGAAACATGTTGAAAAACATACGTGATTAATGACATATGACTGTACAGTATGTTTTTAATCTTAAAAAAAAATTTGTAATTAAATACATTTTTGTAACAAATTTTTTTTTTTTATACAAAATATTTGTGTATTTGTGTCCATACACCTGAAAAGTCCCATATTTCCCCAATTTGCCTTTAGTTCCCTCTGTTGTTGTGAACTGTTCCTATTTGATCCTCCCTGAGGAACAGTTGTACGGTCACTTGGGCATACACAGTCCAGCACCAAATTCAAAGAGAAGACATTTAATCTGCTGGTATATTTTCTGGTTTGGGTGGGGTAGTGTACTCTGACACTCTGCCCATCTTTACGTGGGTCTGATCTAAGTCTCCACATAGATTGATCCCATGATCTTGGTGATGCAAGCTCGGCAGTGCTAACCAATTTTTTTTTTTTAATTTCATTTCCTTTAGTTACAATGGTTTTCCTGTCCTCACCTTGGATCTTTTTGATACTCCGGATGGGCTCCTGAAAAACCAAAGACTTTTCCCTAAAGTCTCAGCTCCCAGCAGCCCATCTCCAATGTTCAGGAGAACAAAACAGGTAAAATATCAATCTATCAAATGTTGTCTCTTTTTTTTTTTTTTTTTTTTTTTTTTTTTTTTAAATAAATCAAATGGTGTTAATTCAGTGATGTCTAAAAAAACAAAACAAAAACAAAACACATTTTTGTAGTTTATTTAGTCAACTGATATTTCATCACAATATTCCAGGTTTGTGGAGAGTGTGTGAGGTGTCTCAATCATGGTGACCCCAATAGAGGACATGGAGCTTCACTACAGGTCTGGTGATCCACTGTATGTGGGTGCCGGCATCTAAGGTGCTTATCCAGGTCCATTGTGTAAAGCTAAATATAAGAGACGCCGCACTTCTGACAGCCAGAGGTCCTCTATGACTAGACCCAGTGGGAGGGGCGAAACGCGCCAGTAAGGATGTGGCTTGGGAGGAGCCCAGGCTGAGGCTGTATTTGGACTTATTGTATTACTCAAGCTGCCAGGAGTGTGGCATCTTATATTTATGTGTAACGATGCTGTTTTTATGCCTTGAAAAGGGGTTACTGAACTCCCAATATATTCTAGTCATAGGATATAAATGCATAGACGCAGGTTTGCTTGATATCAAAATAAGTAGAAGAGATGGACACATACACTTGGGCCTCATTCGC
The DNA here is from genome assembly GCF_042186555.1 of Aquarana catesbeiana. Taxonomy (NCBI): domain Eukaryota; kingdom Metazoa; phylum Chordata; class Amphibia; order Anura; family Ranidae; genus Aquarana; species Aquarana catesbeiana. The sequence continues at coordinate 16,005,020 of NC_133326.1, forward strand.
ATTGGCATACTTATGCGTACATCCACGCAAAGGGACGCCTTTGCCCACGCGGGATGCACAGGTGTTTAGTGAATGTCAATCCCATTCATGTGTACTGGGACACAGCCGCTGCACGGATACAGGCAATGTTCCCAATATGGTATTGTACCCCCCCCCGCCAGCTTTATGACAACACAGTACCTAAGTGCTTAGCATTTTCGCCTTGCAGTCCTTGGTTTGAATCCCAACCACGTCACTACCTTCCTGGAGTTTGCATGTTCTCCCTGTGCCTGCCTGGGTTTCCTCTGGGTACTCCAGTTTCCTCCCACATTCCAAAGACATGCTGGTAGTTCGATTGGCTCCTGTCTAAATTGGTCCTAGTATGTGTATGTTATGTGAGTTAGGGACCTTATATTGTAAGCTCCTTGGGGGCAGGGACTGATGTGAATACATATATATTATATTAATATGATATGGGAAAGGTTAGCATTCTGGCTAGGAGATCCCCCCTATTTATACCCTCTATTGGTAACTATACCCTACATTTTCTTAACCGAAACAGTTTACTAACAATTTGAGATTTGAAATGTTAAAATTTAATTTTTTGAACTGAAAACCTATTCCCTGAGGAAGACCGTGAACTTGTAGGTCGAAACGCGTCGGAAATTTTATATACGACAGACTCTCTAATATGTGATGCTGTACATAATCTTGTGTTTGCATTTTCTGTATTTGGAATAGTATTCTATCTCCTTACCAGAGCTTACATTTTAACTGCTATATGTCTATACTATGCCAATTCTTCAATAAAGAATTTTCTTTTAACTTATTAATTCCCTGATATTATTAACCTTGCTGCCTAAAAACCCTCCTGGGGGGGAACATTTCCCATATTGTATTTATTTAGGGTACATCCCTCAAATCATGTGTCTTTCCCATGTGAGATATATATATATATATATATATATATATATATATATATATATATATATATATATATATATATATATATATATTGCTGCGTAAATTGGCGGCGCTTTACAAGTACCTGAAATAAACTGCGTACTAGTAAGATGTACATACTAGTTGAAAGAGAATCATTAGTGCGCTCGTAGTGATTTGACTTTTTTAGATTTATATTAAAAATAACCATCAAATCTAACTGGCTGCTATGGGCAACACCTCCCCTTTTATCTCTATACAGCTTTTTTTTATTAGTGAGCCAGTCAGATTTGGGTGGTCCTGTTTTAAGTTTGTGTGTGTAGAGATGAAACAGCTGCTGTTTTTTAACCTTTTTTTGCAGGAGATCAAGTCAGCTCATAAAATAGCCAAGCAGTACTCGTCCATCCCCCAGATGTGGTCCAGATGTCTGCTGAGGCATTGCTACGGCTTGTGGTTCATCTGCCTGCCCGCCTACGTTAAAGTCTGCCACTCCAAAGTGAGGGCGCTGCGCACTGCTTATGATGTGTTGCGGAAGATGCATGTTAAGAAAATCGACTCTCCTGATGAGGTGAGGAAAAAGAGAGAGTACCCGGCGGCTCCCTGATGCTGCACAAACGCCTGATACTTTATGCAACAATCTACTTTTATGAGCAAAATTTAAAGTGATTCTTAGACTGCTTTCACACTGAGCCGCAGCCGCTTTGGCTGTAAAGCGACGCTTTATCATCGTTTTATCTGTGCTTTTCCTGAAAATTGCTTCGGAAGCGCCGCAACACGGACGCTTTTAACCCTTTCTTCGGCCGCTAGCGGGGGGTTAAAAGCACCCGTGTTGCGGCGCTTCCAAAGCAATTTTCAGGCAATTTTCATGCCTATTCATTCCAATGGGCAGGGGCGGTTTAGGAGCAGTGTATACAGCGCTCCCAAACCGGCCCAAAGATGCTGCTTGCAGGACTTTTCTTTCCCGTCCCGCAAGCAAACCGCGCCAGTGTGAAAGCAATGCAGTTTTCAGGCACTTTAAAGTCGCTATATTTAAATGCATAAATAAAAATGCAGTGTGAAAGGGGTATAAACGTATTTTTTTTTCTGTAAAATAACAAACGTTATACTTGCCTGCTCTGTGTAAAAGTTTTGCACAGCAGCCCCGATCCTCTTCTTCTGCCGCTCCTGACTCCTCGACCCCTCCCCCCTTTCGGAGTGTTCCCAAGACACCTGCTATAGGCTCGCTGTTTGTTTATTGAAACCGGGACTTGACCCCTCTCCCTCGTCGCTGGCTTTGATTGACAGCAGCCGGAGCCAATGGCTTCTGCAGCTGTCTCTGAGCCAATGAGGAGGGAGAGAGTCTGCTCTTTTGCACATCACTGGATCGAGATCGGGCTCAGGTAAGTATAAGGGGGGGTTTGGAACTACATGCAGAAGGTTTTTTACCTTACAAAACCGAATGCAATAAGGTAAAAAAAACCTTCTGCCTTTAGAACCACTTTAAGGAAAACTTTAGGGAAATGGTGGCTGCAACCCCTAAACTAATTTTGACTGGAAGGTCACTAGAATACGTGCTGTATGTCTGACGGATATCCAGAAATCTACCGTTATGTGCAAAACAGTTGATTGATAAGATGGATTGGGGTGGAGTTTAGGTTCACTTAGGCCTATTTGCATTGCATTTGGTGCAGCATAGTGTTCCCCCAACCACTCCCCCGTATGCTGCAAAGATAACAACCAGGAGTGTAGACATCCTGCTTTGCTTAGTGGCTGTGGCAGTGGTGGCCCCCGTCACATTCGGGTACTCCCAATCGTCAAACACTACCGATTTAAGGAAATGGGTCTGTGCTGCAACTGCCTCACAACCACATGCAATGCACACGGTTGTGACATCTTTCTGCGGCATTTAGGAGGTTAAAACAAGTGGTGAGGAGGCAACATATCACCTCCTCGCTGCCTGACAAATGCATCTGAAAAGCAATCAAATTGTGGATCATTTTCCAGAGGAGAGGCATTCCTTGCTGCTAGTGTAAACGAGTCCCAAATGTGATCTATAGTCACAGCATACACTTTCATTTTATAACATCAGCATTGTAATAAATATACAAACAATAGTTATATTTGACAATCCAATATGTTTACATGAAAAATCTCCTTAAAGGCCAGTTCACACCACATGCAGTCCAGTCCGCTTTTTTTTTTCTGTATCAAAAACGCATCGAAAGTCAGTTATATGGTTTTCAAAGGCATCGTTCCCACCAGTGCTTGCAGTTCCAGAAAAAAGTACAACATATGCTGCACTTTTCCTGTACTGGAACGCAGTAAAAAGCATCAAAAACGCACTGGAACGCACCGGAACACACCAAAAACGCACTGGAACCCGCAAAAATGCACTGCGGATATGTTCCGGATCAGTTTTTGCTTACAGTTCACACCACACGCAGTTCCAGTGCGTTTTTGATACAATTTGCTAGGTTCCAGTACAGTTCTGTGCAGGAAAAAAAATGCAGCACGCTCTACTTTTTTTTTTTTTTCTTTTGCACGGGAAACTGACTGCACTGCTGTGAACTAGAGCCAGTGGAATACATGGAAAACACCGTGCATGCATTTTTAGTACAGAAAAAAAGCGCACGGAACTGCATCTGGTGTGAACTAGCACTGAAGGTTAAGAAAGGGGGAAAAAAATGCACTGGACTGCATCAAAAATGCATCAAAGTGCATCAACAACGCATGAAAAACGCGCATGCAGAAAAGCATTTGGAACGCACCTGGACTGCGTTTCTATGGTGTGAACTGGCCCTTAAAGTGGTTCTAAACCCACTTTACAAAAAAAAACACCTGCAAGACAAAGCCATAATGACCTGAGATCGAAGCCCTCGCTGCGGTGCCCGTACACCGCTCCGGCGGCCAACATTACTCCCAGGGGTTACTTCTGGGTATTGCGGCTCTGGCGCTGTGATTGGCCGGAGCCGCGATGACGTCACTCCCGCGCATGCGCGCGGTAACTGCACACTCACTGAAGCAACGGCACATACATGCCATTGCTTCAGTTTGTGTCAGTGCGCATGTGCCGATGACGTCAGCGCATGCAAATACAGGGGATATCTCCTAAACCGTGCAGGTTTAGGAGATATCCAGGGTAGCTACAGGTAAGCCTTTATTATAGGCTTACCTGTAGCACAAAGTGGTCTGTAAGGGTTTACAACCACTTTAATGTTGTGAGTGCCGCCTGTCTCCTGGCCGCCTCTTTCCGCAACTTCCTGTACTTCCTGCATGCTTGGCAGCTTCTCCTCCATCTCTAAGGACTACATATCCCATGGTACCTTGCTGCTTGCAAGTGGTGATTCCTGTACAGACTCCGCCTCCTGAAACTCCGCCTCTCAGCACCTCCTGTAGGTCAGAAGGCGTGCTCTGTGAAATGTGTGACACACAGCAGTGCCAAATCACTGGGTATAGTGACTACGTGTCCCAGAATCCAAGGAAGTACATGTGTGGGATTTTCACAAAGTAAGTTTGCAAACTTCAAGAGTGTTGAGATTAATAGGAGTCTGCTAGAAACATTTGAAGTACAATGTGGAAATGAATAGAGAATTTTTACATTTTGACCATAAACTATTATTATTATTATTCGAGATTTATATAGCGCCAACAGTTTACGCAGCGCTTTACAATGTAGAGGGGGACAACACAATTACAGTAGAGTTCAATACAGAAGGTACAGGAGGGCCCTGCTCGTAGAGCTTACCTTCTAAAGGGAGGGGGTGGTGGTACAAAAGGTAATAGCTGCAAAGAATGATTTGATGGGGGTGGCTCAGGGACAGTTATGTGGGTGTGGGATAGGCTTCCCTGAATAAATGAGTTTTCAGGGATAAATACAGCTAATAGATGCTAAAAACTTTGATAATCAGCAAATCCCAGTAAAGCGTCTACCTTATCTACCCTTTCCTGGATTGTTTGCTCCGTACTAAATTAGGAGCGCACTGTTGTCTTCCTAAAATGTTAGAGGTTTAAAAAAAAATAGTTCCTGGGTGACAGATCTGTTGGTTTGGTAGTACAAGTAATTCAAAATTAATGAGCCCCATAAGTGTCTGTTTTTTTTTTTTTTAATTGTTATTTTGTACTTTTTTTTTTTTTTTTTTTTTTTTTTTCTGAATTTTTTTTTTTTTTTTTTATTGTAGTTTTTTTGTATACTTGCATCTTCCAGAAATACTTATGGTGTACATATTTTGTGTGTTTGGCAGGTCTGCTACCGCGTCCTCATGCAGCTGTGTGGCCAGTATGGGCAGCCCGTCCTTGCTGTCAAAGTTCTGTTCGAAATGAAGAAAGCCGGAGTTCAACCAAATGCAATCACTTATGGTTACTATAATAAGGTAAGTGAGCCTGATAACAACTACATCATAGCAAGGTGTTATTTTTAATGCAACTCTTTATATAAGCATTTTGTTCCAAAATGAAATGGTAAATTAGTGTATTTGATATGAAAATGACAACATTACTAAATTTACTTAAAGCGGAATTCAGATTCAGATTCTGAATACTTATTATTCCCAAGGGAAATTGTTAAAGCGGTAGTAAACTGCATAAATAAAAAAAATCGGCATTGCGTCGCTTTAACGGACAATTTCACGGTCGTGCGACATTGCACCCAAACGTAATTAAACGTCCTTTTTTTACCCCACAAATAGAGCTTTCTTTTGATGGTATTTGATTATATTTTTTTTTGCGCTATAAAAAAACATCAATTTTGAGAAAATACCGATTTTTTTTTAATTTTTGCTATAATAAATATCCCAAAAACTAAAAAAATAAGTTTAGGCCAATATATATTCTTCTACATATTTTTGGTAAAAAAAAAAAAAAATCGCAATAAGCGTATATTGATTGGTTTGAGCAAAAGTTATAGCATCTACAAAATAGGGGATAGATTTATGGCATTTTTATTATTTATTTTTTACTAGTAATGGCGGCGATCTGCGATTTTTAGCGGGACTGCGACATTGCGGCGGACAGATCGGACACTTTTGACACTTTTTTGGGACCATTGACATTTATACAGCGATCAGTGCTAAAAATAGCTACTGATTACTGTATAAATATCACTGGCAGGGAAGGGGTTGACACTAGGGGGACGATCAAGGGGTTAAATGTGTTCCCTAGGGAGGTGTTTCTAACTGTGGGGGGAGGGGACTGAGGAGGAGAGAGATCGCTGTTCCTGATCACTAGGAACAGCAGATCTCTCTCTACTCCCCTGTCAGAACAGGGATCTGTGTGTTTACACACACAGATCTCGCTCTCTGTGGAGCGATTGCGGGTGGCCGGCGAACATTGCGGCCACCGGTCAGGTGCATCGGCTCCGGCGTCGCGGCCATGCATGTACCCCCTATTGCTCTACATACACCTACGGCTATTCGGGCAAGGGAGCCAACCTGCCACAGTATAATGACGCTGGTTAAGTCATAATGTGCTAGTATGCATCGCATACTAGCACATTATGACACCTGTAAAACGAATTGCATACTAGCACAATATGACGCTTACCTCAAAACAAAGCCCTCCAGAGGCGCTGAAGGCGTTTCCATCTTCACTCGGTCATCTTTCTGGGTTCACAGGCTTCGGCAATATGAATGGCCAAGCCGACTATGACATCACTGTTTACGGCACGGCTCTAAGGCCCCTTTCACACTGGGGCGGTGGGGGCGTCGGCGGTACAACAGCGCTATTTTTAGCGCTGCTGTACCGTCGTTCTTGCAGTGGTATTCGGCCGCTAGCGGTGCGGTTTTAACCCCCGCTGGCGGCCGGAAAAGGGTTAAAATCCCTCGTACAGCGCGGCTATAGCCGCGGTATTGCCGCAGTATAGCTGCGCTGTCCCATTGATTTCAATGGGCAGGAGCGGTGAATACACCGCTCCTTCACCGCTCCAAAAAAGCGGTTTGCAGGACTTTTTTCACCGCCCTGCCTGCGCACCGCTTCAGTGTGAAAGCCCTCGGGCTTTCACACTGAACAAACAGCGGAGGCTGTTTAGGGGCGGTTTGCAGGCGGTATTTTTAGCGCAATACCGCCTGCAAACCGCCCCAGTGTGAAAGGGGTCTAAAGGAATGGCACAAGTGTGGCTTCCTAACAACGATGGGTCATCCCTGCTGCCCCCCTCAGGCATTTAAGGGCATGTGGTCTTGTATGGTTTGGGGGGGGGGGGGGGGGGGGGGGAGAAACTCACTTGTTCCCCTCCTTTACTGGCATGCTTGTAAAAATGCCTGGTATGGAAATTGGGGGGAACCCCCACGTTGGGTTTTTGTTTGTTTTTTCAGTGCTGGCTGTTTAGTTTACATTGTGCTGTCATTGGGGAATCCCCTGCTGACAGCAAGGATGACTCATCATTGTTAAAGAGGAACTGCAGTCTGCTCACATAATTTATGAGAAAAACAACTTTGCCATCATGAAGCTTCCCTCCAACCACTTTGCATATTATTATATATATATATATATATATATACTGTAATTCTGTACTTGCCAAATATGCTGCAGAAACCTCTCTCCACTGAGTCTGGCTGCATCCATTTTAACTGTGGGCAGCTGAAGCTTCTGCCTGTTCACTTTCTGGATTTACACACACACACACCTGCAGCTCTCATTGGCCCTCTTATGACTCACCAACCCCCCACCCCTTCCTTCCTGGCAAACTCACAAGAGTGAGAGAGAGAGAGCTGCACATGATGCCATAAGCCTAGGCTAATGACCAGACAAGAAACATGAAGTGGGCTGTATAAGGGATTTACTGGCAGAAAAAAAAATGTTTTACTATCCAAAGTTAAAACAACAACAACAAGGGCAAAAGATTTAATAGATGGAAAGATGAAAAAATGACTGAAGTTCCACTTGAAGAAGCCGGCGGGTGCTGACTGCTTAACAGCCAATGACTGTTGCAGTAGTAAAAACTTGCATTCAAAACATCCCAATTTGCACTGCAGCTGCACTCAAAATCACGTTGAAACGCAGCTCAACCCAGGCTTAGCCTTTAACCACTTTCTAACTGCGCCATAGCCGAAAAACCAATACAGCTCTGTTAATTTCGGGAGGGAGTCCATGGGCGTCCTCCCAGAACCACACGTGCCCCCCCCCCCCCCCCAGGGCTGGAATCTGGCACGCTCTGTGTTCACTGTGTTCTTCAGACACCGCCAATTCCAGATCGTGGTAAAGGGCCAATCACAGCAGCCCTTTTACCATGTGATCAGCTGTGTCCAATCACAGCTGATCACAGTGCAAAAAGAATTGCCGATTATCGTTAACTGGCAATCCTGAGGGGGGGGGGGGGGGGGGCATGCACGCAGATAATCGGGGCACTGATCATCCGTGCCCCGATTATTAGTTCAGTACCATCAATGCTACCCATCAGTGCAGCCTCATCGGTGCCCATCAGTGAAGGGGGAAAATTTTATTTTGACAGAAACTAAGAAAAAGGTGTTTTTTTTTTTTTTTTTTTTTTCATAATTTTCTTTTTTGCTTTTGTTTAGCAAAAAATAAAAACCCCAGTGGTGATTAAATACCACCAAAAGAAAACTCTATCTGTCTTAAAAAAAAAAAAAAAAAAAAAAACTTTCATATGGGTACAGTGTTGCATGACCACGTCATTCAAAATGCCACAATTGGCCTGGTAAGGAAGGGGTGGTATAAGTGCCCAGTAAGCAAGTGGTTAAAAGAAATTGAAAAATAAAAATGTATTTTCCATGTTTCAAAAAATATTTTACAAAACAGATCCATAGAGTTTGGAAATGAAACGCTCACATACAAGAACCCTGACCTTGTAGACCCCTTTTACACTAGGGCAGTGCGGGCTTTACTGCTGTTATATCGGTGCTTTTCGGCCACTGGAGGGGCGCTTTTTAAGTTAAAGTGGTGTTCCGGCCGAAATTATACTTTTTAAATAAAAATACCCCTATAATGCACAAGCTTAATGTATTCTAGTAAAGTTAGTCTGTAAACTAAGGTCTGTTTTGTTTATAGCAGTAGTTTGTTATTTTATAAACTTACAGCAGGCCGTGGCCATCTTAAGTGTGGGCATCTGAAGCCAGACTGTATGTCTTCCTGCATGCTTAGTGCAGCACAAGCAGTGTAATAGGTTTCAGGTCAGGTTTTCATAGCAACGGCAGTGTCAGAGGAAGTTGCCGCCCCTTCCCAGAAGGCATTGCAAACAGGAAATGAAGCGATGGGCCACGGCCAGGGAGGAGGAAGTGAAAAATGAATACAGCAGATATACAGTAGGTGCTGAGAAAAAAAAAAAATATCCAGTTCGTTTACAGTGCACAGTCTAGTGAGGGATGCTGAAGAGTTGTAAAAGTGGGTGGAACTCCACTTTAATAGCGCCCGTGTTGCGGCACTGCCGAATTGCTTTGCAGGCGCTTCGGCATCGCTGCCCATTCATTTCAATGGGCAGGGGTGGTGGAGGAGTGGTATATATGCCGCTTCCGCACTGCCCTAAAGATGCCACTTGCAGGACTTTTTTCCCGTCCCGCAAACACACCGCCCCCAGTGTGAAAAGCACTCGGGCTTTCACACTGGGGAGGCATGAGAGGCGCTTTTCAGGCGCTATTGTTTAGTACTAAAACGCCTGAAAAGCGCCTCCAGTGTGAAAGGGGTCTTCTAGCTGTGCTGAACTTCACAACGCAAGGTCCTGGATGGGTTTTATGAACCAGAACAAAAGCTCTTGCGCATAGGAGGCTCTGAAGAAGAAGGTGTCCTTCGAAACGCGTCAGCCAGCAGCGATTTGTACGTCCTCTCCGTAGGATTTTGAGACTGCTACCAGTGGATAGACTGTCACAAGTTAGAGACTATCTGAAGCGTGATTCTCATCTACCTTTTGTGAGTAGTTTTATTACATGTTCTTTTAAATAAACTTGTTAAAGGATAATGCACAAGGCCGGTGCGCCCTCTTTTCTGTTTTCTTGTTTGATGGGTTTTATGAATCCTTTACTTCTTAATCCAAGTAGACGACTCGGAGGAAAACAGTATGTTTAGCACCGGCGTATGCAAAGCTTATGTTACCGCAGTGTCAGACCATGTTGGCTTGCAGTGGACTGAAGGTTCCCAAACAGAATCCATGTGTGTGTTTTGTCATATTGTTCCTAAGTGGCTCCTTTTACTCCACCCACCCACCCCCCCCCCCCCCCAGATGTAGAACATGCAACCTGCCGAAAAAAAAAGTGTCTAAATATGTTTTTAAACTTTTCCTGCATAGGCGGTTCTGGAGAGTGTGTGGCCCTCTGGGAACCGAGGGGGATACTTCCTGTGGATAAAGGTCAGGAATGTTCTTCATGGAGTTGCCCAATTTAAGAGAGCCTTGAAAAAACAACATTCCTTAGCGCCTCATACAACGCTTTCAGGTATTTATTTGTCTTCATGCTGGCTGGTTAATTGTTGTGCTATAGTACTGACTTAAATGATATGTAAAGGTTTGTTTAAAAAAAAAAAACACGTCATCAATGTTAAAAAAAAAAAAAAAAAAAGGAAGAAAACCTAGCCCTACCCCACTCCTCCTATCTCAGCGCTGTGGAGTAATCAATGGCTTAAGCACAGGAAATGACACAGATAGAGACTAAATAAAATGTCATAAAAAGAATAATGATAAAAGATTTCTCAATCGGCAGCTACCTAAAATAAATGATACATACAATCGATGGAAAAAAACTGAAACTGTAAATCAGTGGCAAACGTACATCAAAGCAGCGCTCCTGTCAATTAATAAATAACCGACTGGCAAGTATATGGTGACTACCACATATGCAAAAAAAAAAGGTAAAACAGGTGAGAATATGTGAAAAAGTGGCAAGTGGACAGTCTCCAATGGACACAGATGCGATATGCAGCTGATAATTGATGAGTGCACCTTTCACCAAATATTCTTCCACCTCGTGCTCCACACACCCCCAAGGGGTTAAAACTCACCAGAACCCAAAGGTTATCAGGCCTCTCTCCGCATCCTGCGGTATGTTAAATCCGGGTGTCTTTGCAAGATCCTCCGGAATCCAGGGTCAAAAAAATGACGCGTTTCGTCATTACGACTGCTGCAAAGCGTTGCTTTGATGTACGTTTACCACTAAAAAACATGTCATACTTACCTCCTCTGTGCTGGTGGTTTTTCACAGAGTGGCCCCCAATCCTCCTCTTCTGGGGTCCTTCAGCGCCGCTCCTGGCTCCTCCTTTTCTCGATCGCCCCGTTTGAAAGCCGCTCTCCCTCTTGACACTCGTGCGGGCACGCTCCCGTGTCCTGCTGCTGCTGTCTATTGACACAGACAGCAGGGCTCGGCCCCGCCCCCTGGCTCTCGCGTCATCTGATTTGATTGACAGCAGTGGCTGCGCTGTTATCAATCTATCCAATCAGGACCCGAGACACCCGGCTGGAGTTGGTGTGCTCGTCCCCGTCGTTGGAAAGATCGGGTTCAGGTAAGTAAAAGTGGGGCTGCTTCATCACAAGAGCTTTTTCACCTTTAATGCATAGAATGCATGAAAGCGGAGTTCCACCCTGAATTTTTTTTTTTCAGAATCTGACTCCTCTAAACCTATAAAAAAACATTTGGAGGAAAAAATGTTTTATACTTACCAGACTAACCTGTTGCTATGTAGTCCTCCTAATCTGCCACTTCCTGGTCCGCGGAGCTCCTCGTCACTTCCTCTCTCACCTGTGCTCCTGGGAAATTATGTGAATGTGTCATTTCCCAGGAGTCTGTGGGCAGTACTGTGATGTTGCCATAACAACGGGGCGGAACCTTCCTCCGTCGCCGCCCATTGTCACGGCAACTTTAGAAACAATCGGCGCTACGGCCGGTGAACCGCGCTTGCGCGAGATCGAAAAGTGCATGCTGGTTACCCAGCATGCACCTCTCCAAAGCGAATCCAGGAAGAGATCTCTATTGGGCTTCACATGCCCACAATCATGATGGCAACAGCCACAACAGGAGGCAGAAAAGATTCAGTAAGAAATTTTATATTTTTGCTAAATACATAATAAACATTGTATACTAGTTTTTGTAAAAAAAAAAAAAAAAAATTGTAGCTTACCCTTTTTAGATGCTGTATTGGGGACCCTCAATGCGGGGAGTATGGAAAGCTCCAGCGATTTGAATTGCTAACAACTCTTACAAAAATACAATAAATATAAATATACAAGTCTCCCTAGATATTCTGTTGACAGAATGTAAAAAAAAAAATAGACTAAGAAAAGAAGAAAAAAAGTTAAAAAAAAAAAGCCTTTTTAAAAAAAAATGTACTTTTTTTTTTTTTTTTTAACCACCTCAATACAGTGCATTTTCGCCCCCTTCCTGCCCAAGCCATTTTTCAGCTTTCAGCGCTGTCGCACTTTGAATGACAATTTCGCGGTCATACAACACTCGACCCAAATGAAATTATCATTTTTTTCCCCACAAATAGAGCTTTCTTTTAGTGGTATTTGATCACCTCTGCGGTTTTTATTTTTTGCGCTATAAACAAAAGAAGAGTGACAAGTTTTAAAAAAAACACAATAATTTTTACCTTTTGCGATAATAAATATCCAATTTTTTTTTCTTTAAAACAAATTTTTTTTTAGTTTAGGCCAATATGTATTCTTGTACATATTTTTGGTAAAAAAAAATCGCAATAAGCGTATATAGATTGGTTTGCGCAAAAGTTATAGCGTCTACAAAATAGGGGATAGTTTTATAACATTTTAATTTTTTTACTAGTAATAGTGGCGATCTGCGATTTTTATTGTGACTGCGATATTGCGGCGGACACATCGGACACTTTTGACACATATTTGGGACCATTCACATTTATACAGCGATCCGTGCTATAAAAATGCATTGATTACTGTATAAATGTGACAGGCAGTGAAGGGGTTAACACTGGGTGGTGATCGAGGGGTTAACTGTGTTGCTAGGGGAGTGAGTCTAACTGTAGGGGGCGGGGACTCACTAGGGGAGGAGACCGATCGGTGTTCCTCTGTACTGGAAACACACCATCGGTCTCCTCTCCTCTCCTCTGACAGGACCGTGGATCTGTGTGTTTACACACACAGATCCACGGTCCTGCTATGTTACCGGTAATCGCGGGTGCCTGGCGGACATCGCGGCCGCCGGGCACGCGCACCGGGTGCCTAGTGACACAGCGGGCGCGCGCGATCGCCGGCGGCGGCGCGCACCCCCTGGTGGCCTAAGAAAGCGAGGACGTCATATGACGTCCGCCCGCAACGAGAGCTGCGCCGCCTGGCCGTCAATTGACGGCCGGCGGTCGGCAGGCGGTTAACATGCATTCACCAGTCAGTATGCCTTATAACCACTAGTCATATAATGATGCTGTACTGCACTGGTGACAACATGTAAAAAAAAAAAAAATACTGAAATTCCAAAAAATGACCAAAAATTTAAACTTCAAATAACTCATGCCTCCTACTAAGTACCTTGGACTGTCTACTTCCAAAAAGGGGGCATTTAGGGGCTACTTGTACTGTCCTGGCATTTTAGGGCCCTTTATGAAATGAGATGGGCCATCAGTACATCAGGATTGATTTATTTTTTTCAAATGTATATCCCATAGTTTGTAGACGCTATAACGTTCACACAAACCAAATAATATACACCTATTGGGACTTTCTTTTTTTTTTTTATCAAAGATATGTAGCAGAATACATTTTGGCCTAAATTTATGAAGAAATATATAGTGTGTGTGTGTGTGTATATATAAAAAAATCAAATAATAAAAAATCAAAGACCACCCAAAGAAAGCTCTATTTGTGTGGGAAAAAAAATGATATAAATTTTATTTGGGTACAGTGTTACATGACCGCGCAATTGCCAGTTAAAGTAGCACAGTGCTGAATAGCAAAAAATGCCCTGGTCATGAATGGGGTAAAACCTTCCGGAGGTCAAGTTTAAAAAATAAAAAAAATAAAAAAAAGCACAGTACAACCTTAATTTACATCACACGTAAAACAAATTATAAAACAATACAGTTGGTTTGTTTACAATGTACACAATGTACTTCCAGTTACAAAGTACCTCCTTGTCCATGGTGGAATATTGGCATGTATTTTCCAGAGGGCTTTGAGGTCAGGACTCTGTGCAGGCCAGTCAAGTTCCCCCACCTCAAACTCGCTCATCCACACTAAATTGCCAAAAGTATTGGGCCACCCCTCCAAATCATTTGGTGGAGGGGGGATTGTGCTGTGAGGTTGTTTTTCAGGGGTTCACTTGGCCCCTTAGTTCCAGTGAAGGGAACTCTTAAGGCGTCAGCATACCAAGACATTTTGGACAATTTCATGCTTCCAACTTCTTGTTCCAACAGGACTGCTCACCAGTGCACAAAGCAAGGTCCATAAAGACATGGATGAGCAAGTTTGGGGGTGGAGGAATGTGACTGGCCTGTACAGAGTCCTGACCTCAACCTGATTTGAACACCTTTGGGATAAATTGGAGCGGAGACTGCGAGCCAGGCCTTCTCGTCCAACATCAGTGCCTGAGCTCACAAATGCGCTTCTGGAAGAATGGTCAAACATTCCCATAGACACACTCCTAAACCTTGTGGACGGCCTTCCCAGAAGAGTTGAAGCTGTTATAGCTGCAAAGGGTGGGCCAACTCAATATTGAACCCTACGGACTAAGACTGGGATGCCATTAAAGTTTGTGTGTAAAGGCAGGCGTCCCAGTACTTTTGGTAATATAGTATATGTTCACCCCAGTCACTCCTGAGGAAGGATCTTTGTGTTGAAACGCGTCGGGTCTGTCCTGGTTGGGTAACGGTGTAGACAAGCAAAGCACTGTGGGAAATACATGGCAATATTCCACCATGGACAAGGAGGTGCTTTGTAGTATAAAATACATTGTGTAGATTTTAAATCCACCAACCATATTGTTTTATAATTGGTTATATGTGTGATGTAAATTAAGGTTGTACTATTTTTTTTTTTTTTTTTTTTTTTAAGATCAATTGTGAATTGACTTTAATGTCCCTAGGGAAGTTTGTATATTTTATTGTATTTTGGACCCTCCAACTTTGAAAAATTCTTGGTAGTTCTTTGCTTGTGAGGGGGGATGGGCAGCTGTGTTTGCATTATTTAATCTAGTCTATACCGTGCAGGCAGATCTTCATTATCGATTCTAACTAGATTTGAACAGTCTGTCTTAACAAAGGGTTAAAAAAGGATGGCCAAAGCTTGTCTTGTGGGTCACAGGAGTACAATTACTTTTTGTCCTCCTCCCTCGCGACCCAGTCAGCTGATGGCAAGCATCCCGACAATATTGTCTAGATCCTACCCGCTGCCTGATTGACAGCTGGCTCTGCCAATTCATCCTGTGGCTAAAAATCCAAACCAGCTGTTCCTGCGCCTCCTCCTTAGCCTGCTGCTCCAGTGAGCGCTGGAGGATTGGAGAGCAGTGACCGTCGGTGTCTGCTCGGAGCAGACCGAGAACTGCCCGATCATTGGTCATGAGACCACTCAGTTCTTGATCTTGGAGCCAATGTGGGACAGCTGCAGCATAGAGGTTAGTATGGATGTTTGTTTTTTTATTTATTTTTTTAATCCCATACTTCTCCTTTTAAAGGTGTAGCGGCTGGGCATATCACATTATATATTAACGAGGACAGACTTGGGACAGGCTCACTCTAACATTGCTCAAAAACCTTGCAGCCAGCCATGACATTCCCATTGAGAACCTTCTAAAAGAAAGGAAATATCTTTTTAAATACAATATGTGAAGACTACCCCGGGGGCAGGGTGGGGGGGGGGGGGTTTAGCAGCGAGGTAAGTAATTCAAGTAGGTAATATATGTAGAAAAATATTTTATTGAAGTATACATAGGATAATACCATGGCAGTTAAAATATGAGCTCTGGTAGGAGACTAAAAACCATTCCCAATACATAAAATGCAAACAGAAAATGTATACATGGCATTGCATATCAGAATGTCAATTGTATAAAATTCTGCCGCGTTTCGACCCGTGTAATTAGGGTCTTCTTCAGAGGATTGGTTTGCTGCAAAAGACATTACATATACACATGTCAAATTTTAACAAGTGATTCATAATATATATGAAATACAAATGTAACATATATTTACTCAGTAGGAGATGTATTCGGAAAGACCCTCCCAACCAGAAATCCCTTTAACTCTGAAGAATGATCCTGCCTGCTGCCCGGCCATACAGTATGCAGGATCATTATTCAGTTTTTTAGGGGATTTCTGGTTGGGAGGGTCTTTCTGAATACACCTCCTACTGGTACATTTGTATTTCATATATTATGATTTATAAATCACTTGTTAAAATTTGACATATGTATATGTAATGTCTTTTGCAGCAAACTAATCCTCTGAAGAAGACCCTAATTACACGGGTTGAAACGCGTCAACCTTTTATACAATTGACATTCTGATATGCAATGCCATGTATAATTTTCTGTTTGCATTCTATGTATTTGGAATGGTTTTTATTCTACTACCAGAGCTCATATTTTAACTGCCATGGTATTATCCTATGTATACTTCAATAAAATATTTTTCTACATATATTACCTACTTGAATTACTTACCTTGCTGCTAACCCCCCGCCCCCCGGGGGAGTCTTCACATATTGTACTATTTGGGGTGTGCAGCACCATTACCTCTCTTTTATATGTGTCTTTCCCATGCTATCTTTGTAAATACATTTTAGGCATGTTGGGAACACACAACAAATTTGACTGAAAAAGTGGAAATACGCTTTAAAATGTAATCCTCTGTCTGCCAATGAACCAGGATAGTTCTGAGTTATAGTGACTTTGTCCTTTTTGTTCTTTCTATTCTCCTAGATGGAAGTGACCTGGATGCCGTCAGCCATGGAAGTATGGACAGCTCTATAGACATGAACCCCACAGAGCAGCCGTCGTTCAGTACAGATGTAATCAGTGCCGATGCTGCTGATGACAGATCCAGTACAGGTGTGTGTGCTCTGGAGGGGAGAATCGAGGGAGTAAATAATCCTCGCCTACACATAACCCCCCAAAGGCTTTTGTTCCAAGACACTCTAATGGTATCCAATTAGAAAGGATTGTTATATCTAATGGTACAGCTGGGAAAATCTGAGGCAAGGATTACTATTCCTGCTGTCACCGAGCTTTCCAGGTCTAGCAAAATGCCAGTAAATGAGTCAAAGGTGTCGTCATACAATAGACCACCAAACAGGCTAAACTCCTAACGGGTAAGTGGAATACAAAATGTCATCATGATGATAACCACCTTTTGGTAAATATGGTGAATTGAAAGGATAGTGGTGAGGTTTGACTACACCAGTGGACAATTCTTAGGCTGCATTCACACCTGAGCGTTTCGTTTTCAGGCAGGAAGCCGCGCGTTTTTACCGCTATTTTGCACAGGTCAAAAGGTCACCCATCTAAAAAAAATAGAAAAACGCCCTGTAATCTGCCCAAAAAGACGTTTATGTACTTTTTTGAGCTTCAGGCGTGTTTCTTTAAGCTACAAAATGCTCAGATGTGAACAGGGCCCATTTAATCGAATGGAATTTTGCTTGTTGGGTGTTTTTTTTTGGGGCGTTTTTTCTGGCGTTTTACGAGCTGAAAGTGCTCAGGTGTGAATGCAGTCTTAACCACGTGCGGACCGGCTCACGCCGATATACGTCGGCAAAGTGGCACGTTCCGGGGTACGTCTTCCCCTTTAAGAGCCGCCGGAGGCGCACCCGCGGCACAGTGGGGGGGGACCCAATGCGCGTAGCCAGCGGGCGCGATCGCCGTCAGCCATCTGCGGTTGCAGGAACCAGAGCTAGAACGGGGATTTGTGTGTGCGTAAACATACAAATCCCTGTTCTGTCAACGGAGAGGAGACATATCACTGTTCCTACTAAGTAGAAACAGCGATATGTCTCCTCCCCCGGTCAGTCCCATACAGTAAGAAACACTCACTAGGGAATACAGTTAACCCCTTCATCGGCCCCTAGTTTTAACCCCTTCTCGGCCAGTGACATTTACACAGTAATCAGTGCATTTTTATAGCTCTGATCACTGTATAAATGTCACTGGTCCCAAAAATGTCAAGTGTCCGATCTGTCCGCCGCAATGTCGCAGTGCCGCTAAAAATCACAGATCACCGCCATTACTAGTAAAATAATAATAATAATAAAAATACCATAAATCTTTCCCATAGATTGTAGACGCTGTAACATTTGCGAAAACCAATCAATATACACGTATTGCGATATTTTTTTTTTTTTTTTTTTTTTTTACCAAAAATATGTAGAAGAATACATATTGGCCAAAACTGATGAAATTTTGTTTTTTAAATACATTTTTTGGGGGATATTTATTATAGCAAAAAGTAAAAAATAGTGTTTTTTTTTTTGTTTTGTTTTTTTCAAAATTGTCGCTCTTTTTTTGTTTATAGCGCAAAAAACAGCAGAGGTGATCAAATACCACCAAAAGAAAGCTTTATTTGTGGGGGAAAAAAGGACGTCAATTTTGTTTTGGGTTCAGCGTCGCATGACTGCGCAATTGTCAGTTAAAGTAACGCAGTGCCGTATCGCAAAAAATGGCCCGGTCATTAAGGGGGCAAATCCTTCCAGGGCTGAAGTGGTTAAGTGCTGGGCTTTCTGCTTAGAGATCATGTTTTGCAATGAAAGAAATGGAAATGAAACCAGTTCTGATGGAGAGATTGAAAAATAATTATAAAAATGTATAAGGTACTAAAGTGGAGTTCCGCTTAAGAAAAAAAAAAAAAATTAAGTCAGCAGCTACAAATACTGCAGCTGCTGTATTTTATTAATCGGACACTTACCTGTCGCAGGGTCCAGCGATGCGGGGGAACAAAGCCCCGCTCATCTCCCCCTCCTCTCCGCGGCGCCCGCATAGTCAGTGTGGGCGCCCGGCTGTGGCTTCACAGCCAGGCACACACTGCATGAGTTCCCGAGAGGGAGGGGGGAGAGGTGATCTCCCTTCTGGGGCTACGGTGCGCCAGGAGGAAGTGGGAGCTGGTACCCTCTAAAAAGAGGGTATCTGCATCCCCCCAAATGTGACATGTCAGGGGGTCACCTTCCCTTAAAGCGGAAGTTCCATTATTGGGTGGAACTCCGCTTTAACCCCTTTGCGCCTATGGGTCAGTTAAAGCGACGCAGTGCCGTATCGCAAAATATGGCCTGGTCATTAAGCAGGCAAATCTTCCGGTCTGCAAGTGGTTAAGGAAGGCAGCTCAGAATGTCATGTGCCCTTCAGGCCTGTTGTAAATAAAGCAAGAGGGCTGCTGAAATTTGAAGTAACTGAATAACACTTTAATATAAATGACCAGTCCACCTGATAAGTATTTGTTACTGGGCAGTTGAGCTGCCCATCGATTGGATCGAAATTCATCTGGTTCTGCAGGCTGAATTTTGATCCATCTTTGCCTGATTCCATCTAACGATCAACTTCTTTTGAACGGGACTGTTGGAAATCTTCTGTTGATCAGTGGCTTGCAGACGATCGCCTGCCGCCTCTGATCAGTGTGTCCTGACAGCGGAGGAGTTCTGCTGTTAGAATTCAATGACACAGCGGGGAGGATTCCTCCATCCATCTCACGTGTGGATGGGGCAATCAGTTTTTTTTCCCAATCAGCCTGCTGGCTGATCAAAAGAAAATTTAACCTTCTATGGCCAGCCTTAAACTATCTAATGGTTTCTTAAAGAGGAACTAAACCCTCCTCTCCTTTTTCAGCCAAGGAAGCTGCCATCTTGGCCTCTGATTTGCAACTGCCACGGTGCTCAGTTATGACAATGGCCATTTTATGGTTTGACAGTTTAGAAAAGGAGAGCCCCTACCGGGGAGTGTATGAGACTTTCTGGGTGCTATACATCTACACAACAGTTATGATTAAAAAAGATATTTTATTTTGACACATATGAAAGAAAAAAGATATGATAATACATTTCTTTCATACAATAAATACCACACTTTTTGTTCTACATGTTTCGCCTCACGGCTTCTTCAGGAACATGCGTGGATATTCATGTCTAATGAATGAAAATACAAGAATTATAAATACACATTTTAATGCTCTTAAAGCAAAGCATTTTCAAAAAAATGTTTTCAAGTTTTACTTAACAACATATAACAATACCTGGATATTTACGGAAGCCTTGGGATATGTAACAGCCAAATTTGAAAGGCAATTCCAATACCTATAATTTAATAGTTATTATTATTTATTATGTCTAATTTTACTGATTTTTCTTTCTTTTTTTTAGATTTTTGAATTTCTGAATTTTCTAATTCCGAAAATTCGGGAAGTCGAAAATTCGGTAATTTGAAAATCCGAATTTTCGAGTTTCCGAATTTCCGAAAAAAAGCAAAAAAACGAATGAAACGAAAATCAAACAAATTTTGCAGTGCACATGTCTACTTCCCATAAGGGTCTCACTCTTTGTTGGATTTTTTTTTTTTTTTTTTTTTTTACTGTAGATTAAAATTGCTGCAACTCTAGATGAAATGGGGACCCCTGAGTTGTAGTATTAGTTAAAGGTGAGCAGACCTCAAGCTGTTTTGCTTTTGGAGCCCCCCCCCCGAGATATTACAAGCCTGTGGGTGACATAGCTCACCAAGCTCAACTGATCAGTTAACCATATGGGTAACTTTTTATTTTTAACCGATTTTTATATATTTTTTTCTTTTTGTTTGTATTAGGTGGCCAGTCAGATCTGGGATACAGTTCATTGTCCAAAGAGGAAGTTCGCAGGGGGGCTGTACATGATATACAAGAGGAACAAGAAAACTCTCGAGGGAGTGACTCTAGCTCATGTAAGTACCAAAATAAAATGACTACTATGCAAATCATGCGTATTTTAAGAAGCGTCTTTTTTTTTTCATGGTCGCTTTCTGCAGACATAGCTACATCCATAACAGCAATCATCTATTATTGAACTCCCTGCCGTATGCCAGGAAATTTAATGAAGCGTTATGGAAAGCAGTATAAAAAGACAGTGGAAAAGAAGGGCTCTTCCCACAATAAAAGTACGAGATGACTTTTTCTGAAATGCTCTTTGCCAAAAAAGGTTTGCTATAGTTTAAAGAGAAAGTAAACTTCCTCTTTATTCCCCTGCAAAGTAAAAGCTTAATGTGCTAGCATGCATCAGCCTGCAAAAACGAAGCCCGCGAGGTCCCCGCTGGTGGCCGCGTCCATCTTCACCCCTTTTCCTTCCGGGGCCGTGGACTCCGGCTCTGTGACTGGCTGGAGTCGCGTGACTTCACCCCAGCGCATGCACGCGGGAGCCGACGGTCAAGGCGTGGGCCCTAAAGAAACGGCACGATGGGTGCGCATGCGCCGATGACGTCGGTGCAAGCGTGTATGGTAAATATCTCCTAAACTGTGCAGGTTTAGGAGATATTTTCCAGTACCTACAAGTAAGCCTTATTATAGGCTTACCTGTAGGTAAAAGTGGTGTGTAAGGGTTTACAACCCCTTGTCTATCAGTATACAGGGAGCAGATATACTAGGGCCAATTTAGACAGGAGCCAGTTAACCTACCAGGAGGTCTTTGGTGTGTGGGTGGAAACCGGAGTGCCTGGAGGAAACTTGCACCGGGAAAAGATGCAAACTCCAGGCAGGTAGTGCTGTGGTTGGGATAAGCACTGCATAAGTTGATGGCTCTATAGAAGTACCTTAAATAAACAAATATTCATGGAAGCTGGTTTACATCACAGGTGTGATCACCCCATGTGGTGCATATTCCCCCTGCTGGCCGGGCACACCCACATAAAAAGAAATCAGATTTTTTTTTGACAACTTCTGTCTTTCATGAATCCATGCTGTCTGTTGCTTAAAATATTTTTTTCCAGCAAGAACTCATCTATGTGGTCTTTTATTAAACTCTCCAGTATCTTCCCGACTATAGAAGTTAAACTAACAGGTCTATAGTTACTTGGTAAAGACTTTGTTCCCTTTTTAAATATGGGCACCACATTGGCCCTACGCCAATCCAGTGGTACTATTCCCGTCATGTATGAGTCCCTAAAAATTAGATACAATGGCTTTGAAATGACAGAGCTCAGTTATTTTAGGATCCGTTGGTGGATTCCATCTGGTCCAGGTGCTTTATCCACCTTTATTCTGTCTAAATATTTCTGGACCATATCCCTTTTGAACCATTGTGGATCATTTGGGGCTGTGTCACTACTACCCCCATTATGGACACGATCTCCCCCCATGCTCCTTTGTATACACAGATCTGAAGAAAGTATTTAATAAATTTGCCTTTTCTTTGTCCCCAGTCACCCACTCCAGATTATATTGTAAAGGGCCTACATGCTCATACCTGACCTTTTTACTATTAATATATTTGAAGAATTTTTGGGGGTTTGTCCTACTATCTTTTGCAATCTGTCGTTCGTTCTGAGTTTTTGCGTCCTTGATTTCCCTTTTACATATTCTGTTATATTCTTTGTAACATTTAAACGACACTAGTGTCCCTTCATTTTTATATTTTTTAAAAGCTCTTTTCTTATTGTTTATAGCTTTTTTTAACTTTGGCCGTGAGCCACATAGGTTTTATTTTTAGCCTATGTGGCTAAAACATCAAAACAGTCTGAGGGATTTGAAATAACAGAATTTCTCTATATAAGCCGAGTTAACTGGTAAAAAAAAAAGTAGATGCAAGGAAATAAGGAAATGCAAGACTCTGGTGGGTGTAACAAGATGTCCGCTTGCCACCTTCTCTCTGTATCCTTGCTGTGGACTAGTGCGGGATGTAGCAAGATGGCGGCGACAGAACGTCACTTCCGTTACTAATTCTGACGGGTCGCCTAATCTGACGAAACACAGAAGGGTGTTCTTAGCTAAGAAAATGCCTCCTCCTCTCCACCCCTCCTGAAGACTCCTAGGATGTGTATGGCAGGAAACCAGGAAGTAACTGAAGAAATGTGAACAA